>NC_134898.1:33369935-33389935 GCF_041734735.1 Babylonia areolata
CTGCACAGGACAAAGGAGACACACGACAAGCACAGAAGACTGCACAGGACAAAGGAGACACACGACAAGCACAGAAGACTGCACAGAACAAAGGAGACACATGACAAGCACAGAAGACTGCACAGAACAAAGGAGACAAACGACAAGCACAGAAGATTGCACAGAACAAAGGAGACACACGACAAGCACAGAAGACTGCACAGAACAAAGGAGACACACGACAAGCACAGAAGACTGCACAGGACAAAGGAGACACACGAGAAGCACAGAAGACTGCACAGGACAAAGGAGACACATGACAAGCACAGAAGACTGCGAACAAGAAGGGAAGAAAGGGGAACTGTAGGCAGAAGAAGACAACAACGAAAGACAAAAAACCCAAAGAAACATAAAGGCAATATCTTCATCTCCATCCATACCCACCCCCACCCCCACCGCCCACACACAAACACAAACATTTTCACAGCACACACACACACACACACACACACATACACACACACACACACACACACACAGAGACTGCCAACCACCACACCAACCCCTCGCCCCTTTCCCCCCAACACCCCCTCCCACCCACAAACATACCCACACACCCCCATGCCCCCCCTCCCAACCCTAACCACTCCTCCTTCCCAACGAACACACAACTCCCCCACCCCATTCATTCCCTTTTACCTTGAAGGTGAAGGCTCCATTAAGGGCAGGGTTGAGAATCTTGCCTGTGAACCTGATCTCACCGCATCACTTCCCTCCCACCCACCCACAAACACAAACCACACCCCCCATCCCCCGGCTCCCCACCCCATACTCACCCCTAAACCATCCCTCCTCTCCCACGAACACAGCAGACAAACATCCCCACCCCATGCTTACGCTGAGGGAAGGGTTGAGAATCTTGCGGTGAACCTAACTCACCCCTGCACCCCACCCTTCCCCCAACTCCCTCACACCCACAAACACACCCAGGAACACAGACAAAACACAACTCCCCCACCCCACCCCTTTACCTTGAAGGTGAAGGTTTCATTGAAGACAGGGTTGAGGGTCTTGCGGTGAACCTAACTCACCCCTGCACACACACCTATCCCCCACCGCCAATACCCTTTTTTTTCTTTTTCTTTCTTTCTTTTTTTTTGTTGCTGTCCCATCATCTGCACCGTTTCAGTGGCATTACTCCCACGCCGCTCATTTAGATTCCCCCATACACGGAAACACCCGGGTTCGTCCGTCGCAGTTCCAGCGTCGGCAGTCCACAGGGAACCATCGATGTTAGGTCGCCAGGAGCCCACACACCAGAGGAGACCCTGCACTGCTGCTGAGTCACTTCGGTGGTGTTCAGTGGTGCCTGTTCTGTTTTAACCTACTTAGGACACCACCTACTAAGCCCCCTACTAACGACAATAAAGGCTTAGTCACGGAGCCAGACTGAGTGAGCGTCCCTCCCAGAGTGGAGACCGCCACCACGTCCCTCAAACAACAGCCCCCCATGAATCTGCCGACACTGACGACATTGATAGGACTCACCCCAAGCACGGAAGTGGAGGGGTATCGAAAATGAGGTCACCATGAGAGCAGGGCATGAAAGGCCACAGACTTTGAGACTATTTTGTTTATACTGATGACGATGAAGGAGCCACCGCCAATACCTCCCTCAAACCCACAAACACACCCCCTAGGAACACAGACAAAACACAACTCCCCCACCCCACCCCTTTACCTTGAAGGTGAAGGTTTCGTTGAAGACAGGGTTGAGGGTCTTGCGGTGAACTTTGGTCTCGTACTTCTTCTTCTTGTCGGGCGCAAGGAAGACCTTGACGTAGGGGTCAGAGGTACCGCTCATGTCCATCCCGGGTAAGTCGGCTGCTTGGATCACCGTCACTGACAGCTGTTGAGGGGTATGGCCATCGTATCCATCAGTCAGCCAGCCAGCCAGCCAGTCAGTCAATCAGTCAGTCAGTTTGTCTTCAAAGTCAGTCAGTCTGTCAGTCAATCAGCCAAATATGCAACTAATCAAAACAGTCAGTCAAGAAAATCAAGCAACCAACCAACCAGTCAATCAATCAATCAGTCAGTCAGTCAGTCAGTCAGTTGTGTGTGTGTGCGTGTGCGTGTGCGTGCGCGCGCGCCCGCGTATGTGTGTGTGTGTGTGTGTGTGTGTGTGTGTGTGTGTGTGTGTGTGTGTGTGTGTGTGTGTGTTCATCTCTTTAATGGGTATAAATTGTTGCGCAAACAGTATGCATGGACATGGGCTAAATTGTTTGCGCACACATCAACAATGCGTTGCGTCCAGAACACTGTTCGCATCGCACGTGCATACTTGGTATATTAACAAAATACTCATTGTATTGCACACAGATACAGACAGACAAACAGACAGACACAGAGACACAGAGAGGCAGAGACAGAGAGAGACAGAGAGACAGACAGACATGCAGAGACAGATAAACAGAGAGCCCGAAAGCACGCCCAGGTCACATAATAATGCATCCATTTCATATTAATCAGTCAGTCTGTCAGTCAGTCAGTCGGTCAGTCGGTCGGTCAATCAACCAAATCATCAAACGATAACTGTGCAACCACCCAAAACAATCAGTCAAGATAACCAACCAACCAACCAACCAACGACCCAGTCAGTGAACTGATGAATCAATCGATCGATCAGCCACTAAGCCGCCAAAATATATTGTAACAAACCAACCAACCAACCAACCAAGCAACTCACACAAAAACCAACCAATCAGCCATCTCATACATCAGTCAACCAGCCAACCACTGCTCAGCTCCAAAACCAACCAAACAAGCACGCAGCCCACCAATCGAGCCAATTCATTTCTAGTTGGCTTACAGACCCCAGCAGACCCCACAATCAATGTCAGGGTCGAAGCAAGCAAGCAAGCAAGCAACCAAGTAACGATCCAGTCGGTCAGCAACGAACGAACCAACTAAGCAAACAGCCACCAATCAGTGAATCAATCAATCAACTGCTGAATCAAACCAATTATCAGTCAACTATTTCTTTCATAGTCCAGCCAAACACAGCATCCATCAGGATCTTTCCAAAATAACACTACTAATAATAAACAACATTAATAACCTTCACAGCATGGTTACCATGTCAAAAGTTCCCCAGCACAGCAATTGCTGTGCGTTGTTAATATGCTACGTCTTTGGTGGTACCATTGTTGTCATCGACCATATTGCGTTCTTTGCTTTGATCATTTTGTTTTGAAGTCCTTGGGGCTGGAGCTTCAATCATTAAAATCTTGTGAAAAAATCATGTGACTATGTCAGGACTTTGTAAGGAAATGACGGTGTCATCCATACACTCGCTCACGTCTCCTCAGTGACAGTCACAGTGGTGGGAGAACCGACAGGCATTCACACAGATGATGGGGTTGTTGTTGTTTTTTGTGTGTGTGTGTTTTTTCCAAACAGAATTGCAAATAGGCAGGCAGGTTATTAGTTTCCGAACCACCAACACACCACCATCCCTACCACCCTCATCCCGCTTAACACAGACACAAACGCATCTTCTGTCTGGAAGGCAATTGTCACACAACTGTAGATATGCACATAGATTACCATCGTTCCAAAAACTCATATCTCCTGTTTGGAATTCCCTGTTGTGCCAGAGCGGCGGTTATGCAAAGATGGATCATCGTTACCCTAAACCCACACAATCATTTCTCCTTCTGCAAGTCCAGTGGAAGAAAGGCGGCTGAATGGTTAAGATGCTTATCTGCCAATGCAGTGTTCGTGAGGGTCTGGGTTCCATGCCTGCCTCACCCTTTTTCCCAAGTTTGACTGGAAGGTCTGGTCATTCGGATGAGACGGTAAACCGAGGTCCCGTGTGCAGCACACACTTGGTGCACTGAAAAAACCCCAACCCAGCAACAATGGCAACAAGAGTCATCCTCTGGCAAAAACTCTGTAGAAGAAATCCACTCTGATAGGTACACAAATATATATATACATGCACTCAAGGCCTGACTAAGCGCGTTGGCTTATGCTGCTGGTCTGGCATCTACCCAGCAGTAGTGGTGCGGCGTACTTGGATTTGTCCGACGCAATGACGCCTCCGTGAGAAGCTGAAATTGAAACTGAAAACGGAAGTTAAAAAAAAAACAGAGGCAGACCTGTGGTTAATTTAGATATCATCGTTTCCCGAACCCAGTGAAATGATTTCTGATTCCTTGAAATCACAACCAAGACAGAACTGCAGACAAGCTGTTAGATTTTCGTTTTCTCTTCCACCCCTCTCCACCAATCTCTTCTTTCTGGCGGTCATCATCTACGTGGAACTGCACGTTTACAGATTGTTCACCTCTTCACAGTGCAGGGTCGTCGGGGCACGGCAGATGATTCCAGTCCAGTTCTCTCCATCGGTTCCTGTCTCTCGCAGCTCTCTGGGAATCTGGGAAACTCAGGTCTGTCCATTCTATGATGTTGTCCTGCCACATTTTCTTCTGCCTCCCTCTCCTACTACTGCCTGGTACGGTGCACTGCAAGATGGTCTTTTCAAGCCTGTCGGAGCTTGTGAGGTGTCCCGTACCATTTGAGCTTCCTCCTCATGCTGACGATGATGACAGCATACCATTTCAAAAACCTGTACACTTTATTCTTTCTGGAAGTCGGGGAAACTGCAAACAGTTGTGCAGATGCAATGTATCGTTTGCAGAACCCATACACTTTTCCTCTCCCATAAAAAAGGTTATAGGTCCCATAGCCTTTAACGGCCATCGGGGCAGTGATTTCATGTCAACTGTGTCTATGTCCAATCCTCTTCTGTCGCCATCTTACCCTTCCCTAACCGAAGTCAGCATTCCATTCACACCTGGGTGAAGTCAGGACAGATCGGAGGGAAGTGCCTTTCCCATGGACACAGCACCAAAGGTGGGGCTCATGAACGAACTTAGCAGCGGCTAAGTTTGCTTATCATTAAGAATGTTCCCAACTCCACGGGAAAATTCCATATACTGAGGAACATTCTTAACTCGAAGCAAACTTTGCGCCGAAAAGATCTTCTCATGCGATTCAGCCCAAGTCGAAACGGGTGCTCGAAGTCTGATGATCACTGGTGAACACTGGATCAAAAGTCTGACGCCTGCAGACCGATTCTGCTCGCGTCTCCTCTCCTCTTCATCCTTCTCCCCCTCCCTTCCCCTTCCATCCAAACACACACACACACACACACACACACACACACACACACACACACACACACACACACACACACTCACACACATACACACAGTACACTACCCTACACCCCCTACCCACCGCCAGCCACACTCACTTCTCCTTTCTGGAAGTCGTAGTCCAGAGAGAACTGCAGCTTGCCCAGCTTGACCTCTGACTTGGTGCTCTCCGCGTCCTCGTTGTCCTCCATGTTGACAGGCAGCTCCTCCAGGTCAGGCTGCACCTGAGCACAGGTCAAGGTCATCGTCAGGACAGGTCAAGGTCATCTCCAAGTTAAGGTAAGGACATCATCGGGACGGGACATGACGCATCACAGTCAGGACAGGTCATTGATATAATCACCGGGACAGGTCAAGGTCATCATCGGAACAGGTTTAAAAAAAACAAATCATCAGATCATCATCAGGTCAAGGTCAAGAGACAGGCCCCGCGGTTATGTTATCAGGACAGATGAGAAAGCCACAAGGTCAAGTCAAAACGTTATCAAGACAGATGACAAAGTCACTGAAACACGCCATCAAGACAGATGACAGTCTTCAGAACACGTCAAAAAGCTACAAGAACAACTGGCAAGAAGATGCGAAAAAAACAACACAAAGATGTTAAAACAAATCTTCACGACAGTCCTCACAAAGGCACAGTGGCATGCTAGAGAATCATAAAGAAAGATTCAAGGACATCCAGGACAAGGTCATAGGCTGTCCGAACATCTCACAATGTCATCAGAGCATATCAGACATCTTTTTTTCTGATCACCAGCAGTCACTAGAACAGGCCAGAAAAGAAACAATTTCGGATAGGAATAAAGTCATGAATATATATATATATATATATATATATATATATATATATATATATATATATACATGTATCTATTACACACACACACACACACACACACACACACACACACACATACATATATATATATATATATATATATAAGGAGGTGGTAGGGTAGGGTAGGTTCACACTCTCTTCACAATATACATACATACATACATACATACATACACGCATACATACATACTGTTACTTCAGAGAGAGAGAGAGAGAGAGTGTTACACAAATAAAACTAGGTTATTAGCGGATCCATTGACAGGTTTAGGAACAGTGGGTTTGTAGATCTCAGCCAAGTGTGGCCTTTTGAGATCAGCAGGTATAATGCATTTTGGGGAAGGATTTCCTTGTCTACCTCATAGGTATACAGGAGATGTTGATTCTTTTTAAATGATGGACGATTTTGACCTGACTCTTGGGTCATAAGTGGTCAACGTGCAACTTTCTGTTCTGTAATTTGTCTCTAGGTTTTTGTTGAAATTTGTTTGTGCTCTTGGAAGCCTCTTCTTTTAATCTGGCTTTTGTTGTGTTAAATGACCATCCGGATAGAGCAATGTATTGTGAATATTCGCCTATTCTTTATAGGCCGTTATCGTCAATGAAGATCAGACACCTTTAAAAAAAATCTTCTGGTGAATGGCAACCGTTTGATGGTATGTAGGAGTGGGTTAAGTTTACAGAAAAAATGTGGTAATTTTCCCATCTTTAAGCTGATGTGACACATCTGAGTATTCTATTTAATGACCATGAGTCACAAACTATTTCTGTATGGGGGATGGTGAGACTTCAAACAGTTACTGAAAGACTCAACGTCCTTGTTATACAGGAGGATGGTAAAGTTATCGTCCCTGAATCTGGACCAATCAAGAAATCTATTTTGTATAGGTCCTTCAGATTTTTTGGTAATCATTACGACAATGAGGGAACTGGGCGATTCTGAAAACAGCCAACTGTCCAACTCAGACAAAAAACACCCACATAATCGCAAGCATTATTGGGCCCCATAGCTGTACCTCTGATCGGACGTGCGTTATGTGGTATCTTTCTCCGTCTGGGCATTGGCAGATTATTATTGTCGCGGACAATGGTTACAGCTTCTGAGATGAAGTCAACACCAACACTGTATGGGTTCTTCATCAGTTTTGTTACTGCTCATTGTCCCACGTTGTTACTCACATTGGGGTAAAGAGAAAAAGCATCACATGTACACCTTGGGACACTGGGAAGAACTGATCTGAGAGCTTTCCTCTGTTCAACTGTCAGGCTATCTTTTCTTTTCTTTCTTTGTTTAAAGTCAGGAAAATCTTAGGTACAGTCTATTTTGTGAGCAGGAACCATAACCTACGAATACTCTCAAGGCTGAAGCGGATGGGCTTAGATATATCCACTGCTGAGCAGAAGGAGCTGCTTTTAGTTTTTTGCCTGTGCTCAAGGTGGGAAAAAACACTGCTTGTGGAAGACATTGCACTCGGAAACGAAATCGTTTCCACAGAATGAGTTATGACTTGTACACAGTTGTCATGCTTTTACATTTCATGCGATGAAAACAGAAGTTCACCAGGCACGAAACCACGACTGCTTCCATTACCTAGTTGTAACTTCTTTCCATATTTTCTTTTTTAAGTCCACATGGTTTGACCAAATGCCCAAAGCAAAGAGGATATTAGTAGTAAGACATGCTGGACAACTGAGTGGTCATGTGACATATTTTGTACAGCAACATTGGCTTCCTCGGCAAAGCTCACTGAAATAGGACAGCTGCGATCATCATTAAGTCTGGTTATCTCAAGACATAGAATTCCACCCTATGTCCGTACCTTGGAATTACTTCACAACATAATACACAAATCATGTCAAGATGCCAGAAAAATATGATATACAGACATTATTGCAGACATGATTCGAACAGTTCCAACAAAGGTCGGTGACTTATACGGACTACAATCAGAGTACACACAAAAATTGAGTCTAGACAAACCTACAAGGCACACAAAGAAAACCAAAACCAAAACAAACAAAAATCGGTGATAAACAATGTCCTGAGAGTTAATACCATGTGTAAAAAACTTAAAACATCTGTCAACCTGACAGTCAGAAATCACAAAATGTGGAATTCAAATCGATATTGATAGCCCCATGTATTTTCAGCTTTGCGAGGACTATTTTTTTTTCTTAATCATCAAACAATAACTATGTTTTCGTTTTGGTGATACTACAATCTACACATGGAGAAACTATGCTTTCTTTCTTGCTGTCTCTCTTTCTGTTTCTTTCCTCTGTGTGTGTGTGTGAATATAGCGTACAACTAAATCATTTAAAGGGTTGTGCAGAAAGCATGGCTACATCAGCGTCTAACAAATCAGGCTTTGTCTGTTCAACTACTGAGGTGCTAAAACTATGTGCCAGTTCTAGTTTCGTGGAACCGTGTAAAAAAACAAACCAAACAAGGTATAGTTAGAATGATAAAAAAAAATGCAAATCAGTACAGTATAAGAACTAAAAAAAACAAAATGAAAACAAAACAAAATGAACAAAAGGTTTTCTTTCACGTTCTGAAGTATGCTGTTGTATCAAAACATATTTTCCAGTCCCTGCAGAAACAGATTATCGTCTCATTTCTGAAACGGACATTCAGTTATTCTCGCTGCATGCCACATGAGTTCCGAGATCTCGTGTTGACCTACATTTTAGCCAATCGTCTTTGAGTAGCATCTCATAAAAAGTTGTACAACCATGCTTTTTTCTTCTTTTTTAAAAAGCAAATTGGTTGTATATACATACTAAAAAATCTCACTATTTTCAACGTGGTTTGTGATTTACCAAAGTTAAAAAAATCCCTCTCATTACCACAATAAAAGCTACGCTCTTTTCAAAGAAGACGTATTTCTTCTTCTTAATAATAATAATTACACAACTTTAATATGAAATAAATCAGGATTATTCTTATCTATTTTCAGTGTCTTTTATCTAACAAAAAAAAATCAGACTCGAAGAAATGGATTCAAATCAAAGGTGGGCAAGATACGGGAGAAAAATAATATTTAAAAAAAAAATGGACATGCAATGAAAGTGAAGAGGAAAACACAAAAAGTGTAAGTAAGGAAAAGAAAACTGTCATTTGTCTATCAGATGAAATGTCATCATGCTAAGTCAAATTCTATGCCACAAAAAAACAAAAACAAAAAGAAATTAAAGAAAAGAAGATAAGTGAATTATCTCGGGACACACTCACCATGAAATCCAATTGAATATGTCCCCCATTTGTAAGCGTAAGCGAAAACAGGGATCCATATGAGACACAGAACAACGTTTTAAGAATAACTACATCGTAACTACCAATGCTGCTAGCCTTCTGGTGTTTGAACCTATCTGTAGTAAACAGGACCGTTACATTCGCGACTGAAAGAGTGCGCACACGCCAGTTCTGCTTAATCAATTTAAAATGCTGTCAGTCCGTTTGCACACAGACAAATGAAGGGTACCGAGCAGTTTCTTCTATTTGCTGTGAGCTTATATTTCTTTTCTCTCTTGTGCTTGTATTTACATTGAACGTTTACATTTCTTTGTTTCTATTCACGTGTTGTTTTTTTGTTTTTTGTTTTTTTTATGTTTTTTTTTACGTTTGTAGTTGACTTCATAGAGTTTTTGCGCCTTATACATATTATTATTAGTAGTAGTAGTTCTTTTTTATGTATTTATCCATTATTTATTTACTTATTTTTTTTCAAGGCCTGACAAATCGCGGGGTGTAGCGTATATGGATTTGTCCGAACGCAGTGACGCCTCCTTGAGCTACTGAAACTGAAACTGAAACTATTCACGTGGTGTCTTTATAAGCAGGACAATGACACCCTGAGCAATGGGTTCAAACGGATCCATTAAACTGGCGTCAAGTGATGTCTGTTGTCCTTTTGATGCACATCTTTTCACACGATCCAGAATAATGTCATCGATTCACGACTTAAACATTTAACACACGACTGGTGGATGGGGGCCAAATAAATATGGGAAGAACGTGTGTACATGTGTACAAAAGAACTATAGAAAGAGAGAGAAAGGCAGAAAGAAAGACAGGAAAAAGAAAGAAAGAAAGAAAGAAAAGTAAAACTTAGGGAAGCACCAAAGCGCAAAGAAGAGAAAACATAGAACAGAACAAATGAAAGGAACGAAAGAGAAGTTGTCACAATTAATGCCAACACCCTAAAATAGAATCAATACACGAAAATAAATAAATGAAAAAAATAGCCATGCTAAAAAAAAAAAAAAAAAAAAAAAAAAATATATATATATATATATATATAATTTTAAAAACCCCAAGATGGTCTAGGTAATACCAGCAACATCATCATCATCCGTGTTGTTTTTTGCCCAAATCATAACTGCACAAAAGACCCAAATAACGAACGCGGAGACTTTGAAGAGAATGAAAGAAGTAAATAATATTTACATAAGTTCCAACACATGGCGACATAACTAGCATAACGATATCATGAACAAGAGTGTATGTCACAAATGATATTGTATTGTATTGTGTTGTATTGTATTGTATTGCATTGCATTGCTTTGCATTGTATTTCATTGTATTGAGTAAAGTCGAGCCGAGTTGTATCAAAGCGTATGAGAAGTAAAAAAAAGGATTGTAATAAACTGCGCTATTTGTAGAAGAAAGAAAAAGAAGAAGAAGAAGAAGAAGAAGAAGAAGAAGAAGAAGAAGAAGAAGAAGAAGAAGAAGAAGAAACAAACAAACAAACAAACAAGCAAAACAAAAGCCGTGTTAAAACGTCCCCGAAAACGATAGCTAATACCTTTCTGGCGAAGCCAACATGTGAAAACAAAATAGTTTAAAAAAAAAAAAAAAAAAAAAAGGATTCTAGAAAGTAGAGAGAGAGAGAGAGAGAGAGAGAGAGAGAGAGAGAGAGAGAGAGAGAGAGAGAGAGAGGAAGAGGAAGAAGAAGAAGAAGAAGAAGAAGATGAAGAAAAACAGCGTACAAACAAGTTCCACCCAGTCGTCTCAATGACTTCCTGTTACACTACACACATATCTTCCTCCACACCTCTCCCTCCTGTTTCTCATTTCATTCTGTTTTGATCTTCTTCCATTTTTTTTTCTTGACCCATTTGTTTGCATATTGAACATCTTTTGCTATGGTCCCTCTTTAATGAGATGGCTGGATGTTAAAAGAAGCATGTACCTTGCTCATTTATTACATTTTAGTAAAGAATATGTCACGTCTGTCTTCTCTTGGCTTGCTTTGCCTTGCCTTGCCTTGCCTTGTCTTGCCTTCTCCTGTCTTGTCCTGCCTGGTCCTATCTTGCCTCGGTTTGCCTTGTCTTGTCTTGTCTCGGCTTGTCTTGTCTTGTATCGGCGTGTCTTGTCCTGCCTTGTCCTGTGTTGTCTCGGCTTAATTTATCTTGTCTTTCTTGTCTCAGCTTGTCTTGTCTTGTCTTGTTGTCTTGTCTTGCCTTGCCTTGCCTTGTCTCGGTTTGTCTTGTCTGTCTTGTCTTGTCCTGGAGGAAGGCACGGCGAGCCTCCATCCCTCACGGGTCGTGTGCCAGTGCCTGGGTTCCAGCAAAGCTCCTTCCGGTCCACCTGGTGCTGTTGTCTGTCCACCTCCATTTCCTCCCCCGCCCCTCCCGTCCTTAATGACCCCCAGATTCACCCTCCTCCTCTTCCTCTTTCTTCCCGCTAATCCCCATCCATCCCATTCCTCCGTAGACCCACCGCCCACCACCACCACCACCACCACCATCCCCACGTCCCAAATCACCCTCCTCCTCTCTCTCCCCTCCCCTCCCCTCCCCCCATGCATCTCACCCCTCTGTAGGCCCGCCCACCCCTCCTCGTCATGGTCCCAAATCACCTCCTCCCCCTCCAGTCCTTACACTCGCCTCATTCCTCCTTAACTCCCCCGGCCCCCCCCCCATCCCATCCACCACATCCCAAATCACCCTCCTCTTCACTTCCTCCTCTTTCTCACCTTCTTTCACCCCTCCTCTCTCCTCTTCCTCCCCTTCCTCCTCCTCCTCTCCTCCTCATCTTCCTCCACCTCCCTCTCCTCTCGCTCACCTTCTCCTTGTAGGCATTCCCTAGGAGCTGAACGCTCTTGAGGTCCACGGCCCCCTTCAGCCCTTTCTTGCCCTCCTTCTTCTTCCGTTTGCCGCAGCACCTCTTGCAGATGCAGTAGAAGCAGCAGGACAGCACCAGCAGGGCTCCGGCCACGATTAGGATGTCCGCCCAGATGGGCACTGCACAAGGGAAATAACCCAGCCAGTCAGTTCTGCCTTTAAGGTGAGTTACAGTTCTTGAGCCAAGAACAGTAATCGTGTTGTGGGGGTGGTGGTGGGGGAGGGGAAGAGGCGTGGGGTGTGTGTGTGTGTGTGTGTGTGTGTGTGTGTGTGTGTGTGTGTGTTGTGCTGTGCTGTGCTGGTCTGTGTGTGTGTGTGTGTGTGTGTGTGTGTGTGTGTGTGTGTCTGTGTGTGTCTGTGTGTGTGCGCGCGCGTGCGTGCGCGCGCATGTGTATCGTGTGTGTGTGTGTGTCTCTGTGTGTGTGTGCGCGCGTGTGTATCGTGTGTGTGTGTGTGTGTGTGTGTGTGTGTGTGTGCGCGTGTGTGTCGTGTGTGTATGTGTGTGTGTGTGTGTGTGTGTGTGTGTGTGTGTGTGTGTGTGTGTGTGTGTGCGATCTTTATCATTATTGTTATTATTTTATTTTATTTTATTTTTTTAATTTAACAACGGTCTTCAAAATAAAGAGACACCGCACACGTAAAAGACCAGCCCGAGTTCGCTGTGTCAGTGTGTGTAGGTCCTTCATATTTTGGGTTCTGATTCTACCTGTCTTGAGTGATTTGCATGTCCATGTACAATACAGAACAGAGATACGTGATGCACTGTCCTAAGGCTAGTAACGCGATGCGCTGCTCAAAAGCTGAGGCCACTCTGTGTGATTCGCTGAATATTAAGTTCAAAGGTTTTGTTTGGTTGTTGTTGGTTTTTGTGTGTGTTATTTTTTTGTTTGTTTGCTTATTTGTTTGTTTCTTTGTTTACCTGTAAAATATAGAAGACATCTTCATTCGTCTTCAAAGAGTAAATTCTCCTATTTTTTTTTATGTGGCGTAGCATATATAGATCACTCTACACGCATTGACGCCACTTTGAATAGCCCCACAACGCCAAACCCTGAATCTGTTTTGCCTATTGCGTCACTACTTAAAAAAAATCGGTTTATAAGGTTAAAAAACGTCATTCGAGCAGTGAGCGATGATTACTATTGGAAACACTATCGGCCATGGAGTTAGTAACTGATGTCATCTGTCTCATTGCCTCAACACTGATCAATGTCATCTTTCCCATCGCCTCAACAGTAACTAATATCATTTGTCTCATCAGTTTAACAGTGGTAAATGTCATTTGTCTCATATTTTCAACAGTGATAAATATCAGTTGTCTCATCGCCTCAACAATGACTTACATCATCTGTCTCGTCGCCTCAACAATGACTAATATCACCTGTATCGTCACCTCAACAATGACTAATATCATCTGTCTCGTCACCTCAACAGTGACTAATATCATGTCTCGTCACTTCAACAATGACTAACATCATCTTTCTCGTCGAATCAACAATGACATATATCTGTATCGTCGCCTCAGCAATGACTAATATCATATGCCTCGTCAAATCAAGAATGACTTTAATCTGTCACGCCGCCCAACAATGACTAATATCATCTGTCTCGTCACCTCAACAGTGACTAATATCATCTGTCTTGTCACCTCAACAATGACTAATATCATCTGTCTCGTCACCTCAACAGTGACTAATATCATCCGTCTCGTCACTTCAACAATGACTAATATCATGTCTCGCCGCCTCAACAATGACTAACATCATCTGTCTCGCCGCCTCAACAGTGACTAATATCATTTGTTTCATCATCTCAACAGTGGACTGCCGACGCTGGAACTGCAACGGACGAACCCGGGTGTGGCCGTGTATGGGGAATCTAAATGAGCGGCGTCGGAGTAATGCCACTGAAACGGTGCATATGATGGGGCCACAAAAAAAAGAAAAAAGAAAAAAAAGAGACTAATATCATCTGTCTCGCCGCCTCAACAATGACTAACATCATCTGTCTCGCCGCTTCAACAATGACTAATATTATCTGTCTCGCCGCCCAACAGTGACTAATATCACCTGTATCGCCGCCTCAACAATGACTAATATCATCTGTCTCGTCGCCTCAACAGTGACTAATATCATTTGTTTCATCATCTCAACAGTGACTAATATCATCTGTCATCGCCCCAACGATGAATAACATCATCTGTCTCGCCGCCTCAACAATGACTAACATCATCTGTCTCGTCACCTCAACAATGACTAATATCATCTGTCTCGCCGCTTCAACAGTAACTGATATTTGTTTCGCCGCCTCAACAGTGACTAACATCATCTGTCTCGTCGCCTCAACAGTGAATAATATCATCTGTCTCGCCGCCTCAACAGCGACTAATATCATTTGTTTCATCTCAACAGTGACAAACATCATCTGTCATCGCCCCAACGATGAATAACATCATCTGTCTCACCACCTCAACAATGACTAATGTGATATGTCTCGCCACCCAAACAATGACTAATATCTGTCTCACCGCCTCAACAATGACTAATATCATCTGTCTCGTCACCTCAACAGTGACTAATATCATCCGTCTCGCCGCCTCAACAATGACTAATATCATCTGTCTCGCCGCCTCAACAATGACTAATATCATCTGTCTCGTCGCCTCAACAGTGACTAATATCATTTGTTTCATCACCTCAACAGTGACTAATATCATTTGTTTCATCATCTCAACAGTGACTAATATCATCTGTCATCGCCCCAACGATGAATAACATCATCTGTCTCGCCGCCTCAGCAATGACTAATATGATATGTCTCGCCACCAAACAATGACTAATATCTGTCTCGTCGCTTCAACATTGACTAATATCATTTGTTTCATCATCTCAACAGTGACTAATATCATCTGTCATCGCCCCAACGATGAGTAACATCATCTGTGTCGTCGAACCAACAATGACTAACATCATCCGTCTCGCCGCCTCAACAATGACTAATATCATCTGTCTCGCCGCCTTAACAATGACTAATATCATCTGTCTCGCCGCCTTAACAATGACTAATATCATCTGTCTCGCCGCCGCTACAGCGATAAATGTCACCTATCTCACCGTGCAGCTTATAGCTCACAGCGCTGCCACAGCCATACAGTTCTTCACCTTATCAGGCTGCAACCCTCTTACATTCGAATATTCGTATCCACGAGTATGCTGTTGTTGTTGTTTTTCTTTGGGGCCTTCGTGTGTGACCATTTCTACGTTGATGTTTCAGCAGTGGTGCTCACTTTTCGGGAGTCTACATGCTGGGTAGGTTCGTGTTCCCATAACCAGTCGACAGCCGACATGAACTGCAGGGGTGTTGAACGTGCGTCTTTGATCTTCTGCATGTGTGTACGCACGAGGCGAAATTAGCCTAGACTGATGAACACAAGACACTATGTTATGCAATCCACAATCTGCGTCTGCTGATGTCAGATATGGCGACGTAATAATTACCGAGTACATGTTTCACTTCGCTCCGTTTTGGTCACCATCTCTCTCTCTCTCTCTCTCTCTCTCTCTGGGTGTAAAACACACACACACGCACACACACACACACACACACACAAATTCGCACATATGTGTCAGATATTTTAAATTCTTCAGACATTGATTTGCATGATATGGCACCTCGTGTTCTGGTGCCACCTGTCCCTCCCTGGGAGTTAACAAAAGCAAACGTCAACATATGTGCTTCTGACACAACAAAAGGAGAATCTCCACATATAATAGCAGCATCTGTCAGAATTGAATTAGAAGAAAATTTTGATTATCATTTAAAAGTTTACACTGATGGCTCGGTCCTGGATGATAGCAGTGCAGGATCTGCTTTTGTCATTCCTGACCTAAAAACAGAAAAATCATATTATTTAGGTACGGGACATTCAATTTTTACAGCTGAATTGGTGGCCATCCTTATGGCTTTAAATCATCTTGTTGATATACCAATCATAATAAGTAATATCCTATTTTGTGTTGATTCTCAATCTGTCTTAAAAGGTTTGCTCCTTTTTGAGAATAATCAAAGAGAAGATTTATTTTTTGAAATTAGGTATTTATTGCACTCCCTATTTGTGAAGGGTACAAATGTTGATTTTTGTTGGATACCATCCCACACTGGATTCCGTTATAACGACCAAGCAGATAGGGCAGCAAAAAGGGGAGCAAAAAATCATATAGATAGTATAAAAGTATATTGCCCATTGTCATACAAGGAAATAAGCAATATACTAGAAAGAGACTTTTATAGGTGCTTGAATTCAAGTCTAAAACCTCGTCAGTTGACTCTCTCAGACTTTGGTCCGATTCGCAGACCAATTCTGAGCTTAGCTCTCAGACTATCATCAAATTCATTACGGACCAAGTATTGTTCTAATGTCAAGTGTATATGCTTTATAACCTGACAATTGAGCATATAATTTTTCACTGTAGCTTGATGAAGCCTTTTGTACACGAAAGTGTGTCTTCACAAGTGACTGAGAACGTTGATGTTTTTGACTTTTTGCATTCATTATCAGTTGTTTCGCTTGTCAGTTTAACGACTTCTCTTTTACGAAGTCCTTTAAGTAATTTCCTGTAACTGTATTTAGAGGGTTTTTTTTGTTTGTTTGTTTGTTTGTTTGTTTTGTTTTTCTTTCAAATTTCACCCACATTTTTACCCTCATTTGCCCAGTTTCCCCAAACCCTCCATTCATCCACATCTCCCACCCCTTCTAACCAATAATACTCAGATGTATTCATAAATACTTTTACAAAATGTCTTCAATCACCGATATGTGTGACGGGACATTAAACAAAAATTCCTTCCTTCCTTCCTACACACACACACACACACACACACACACACACACACACACACACACACACACACACAGAGAGAGAGTTGTGCACACAACTGTGTGTTCTCCAAAGAAAGAGGTGTTAAAAGCTTTAGTCTGCTTGTCTGTTGGTCTGCCGCTCTGTCCTCTCCACCCCCCCCCCCTCTCTCTCTCTCCTCACCAAGGTCCCCCCCCACCCCCGCCCCCCTCTCTCTATCTCCTCACCAAGTTCCCCTCTCTCTCTCTTCCAAACCGCACCACACCACTCACATTTCTTGAACTCCTCAATCAGCTTGTCCTTCATCTCGTCGATTTTCGAATGCACCCCTCCGCCGCTTTCGCCGGCGCTTGTGACGTCATCTCCTTCGCCGATGCCGCCCGCGCCCGCCGAGGCTTCCGTTACCGCCGCTGCAGCGTTCACCTCGGCCTCGCGGCGAAGTCGTAACAGAAAAGTGTCCATGGTCGGTGGGTGGTGACAGGTTAAACAGGCCCCTCCCTCTCTCTCTCTCTCCTCTCACTCCTTCCGATTCCTGCAAACAAGACACAGCAAAGCCACACGTGTGATGTAGTAGTAGTAGTAGTAGCAACAGCAACAGCAGTAGTAGCAATAGCAGCAGTTGTAGCAGCAGCAGCAACAGCAGAGGTAGTAGCAATAGCAACAGTAGTAGCAATAGCAGCAGTTGTGGCAATAGCAGTAGCAGTAGTAGCAGTAGTAGGAGGAGGAGGAGGAGGAGAGGAAGGGGGACAAGGAGGAGTAGGAGGATGACGACGACGACGAAAACTTTGATGACGATGATGGAGAAACTATGACGTAACAGTCATGTTTATTACATCACTTTGATGAGTTCGACAACGATGACGACTGATGTTGAATAACATGATTACAAAGTGACGATGACGACGACGATGACACCATGATGATATCGACGATGAAAACTGAATTGCATGATTGATGTGGATTGCCTTTTGAATTGCTTACTACTCCTGGTGGGGGGGTCGGGGGGTCGGGGGGTCGGGGGGGGGGGGGGGGGGGGGGGGGGTTATGGCGCTGTAGTGTAGCGACACGCTCTCCCTGGAGAGAGCAGAGCAGCCCGAATTTCACACAGAGAAATCTGTTGTGATAAAAAAAGAAAAAAAAAGAAATACAAATACAAAAACCAATGTGTGCAAATCAGATACACACACTTGAAGTGTCAGTTTGTTTCAACCGATCCAAACTCAAACAAACAAAAATGGCTGCACCATCATGTTCCCCCCCCCCCCCCCCCCCACCCCCAAGATCCAACTGAAAACAAGTAACAGTCGTTCGGAAACACAAGAATGCGTTCGTAGAATACAGTAGTGGAGTGAAACAAGTGCCTGCATGCAGCAACCAAACTACCTTTTCCGTTATTTCAAAATAACTTTGCAAAGATTAGAAATGAAGATAAACTGAAATAGAAACCCCTTCACACGCTGTACTTGGTGGGAACGTTTGAATACTTTCCAAGGAAGAGGCAACTTCATACGTTGTGAGAGAGAAAAAAACAATTGTGGTATCTAAAATAATATCTCGTGAATAATTAATCATCTTTGCACGTTAAATTGTGACAGACGGCACAAGACATGCTGGTTAGCAAATGTTTAGCAAAATAATTGTCATTTTCCAAGCCAATGCACAGCACTTGTGTGCGAAATATTTATTTTCTCTGTACTTGTTCAGCTACTTTGGAAGCGTCTAGTTAAAATGATCTGTCTGGACATTCAGACACACACACACACACACACACACACACACACACACACACACACACACACACAGACGAACAGAGAGGGAGGTGGGGGAGGGGGGTGGAGAGAGAAAGAGAGTTACGGTGATAGCACTCATAGAGAGAACTCTATCCCTCCACCAGTGTGGATGAGCTCTTTGCTTGTAAATAACGTTCGAAGGGCAACATCATATCAAATACAAATAACCGCTTGACATTTTCAAAAGACCTGATGAATTATTGTCGGTTGGGTCATTTATTATACAATGTATCATTTATTGAACCAGCACTTCTGTAAGGGCGATTGTCATCAACGTTGCTTGAAATAGCAGACAGAAAATAGATACGACGATTTTGACTTGCATGATATGCTGTTATGTATTCTATGCATCCGTTTTTTCTTTTTGCTTTTTGTTGATACCCCCTCCCCCCACCCCAATCTCTCCACCATTAACACAAAAACAAAATAGGCTATTGTCAATATAGAATGTCCATTAATTTGTCCTTGTCATCATCTATCAATCTATCTATCTATCTATCTATCTATCTATCTATCTGTCTGTCTGTCTATCTATCTATCTATCTATCTATCTATCTATCTATCTATCTATCTATCTGTCTATCTATCTATCTATCTGTCTGTCTGTCTATCTAGCTATCTGTCTATCTATCTATCTGTCTGTCTGTCTATCTGTCTGTCTGTCTGTCTATCTATCTGTCTATCTATCTGTCTGTCTGTCTATCTATCTATCTATCTATCTATCTATCTATCTGTCTATCTATCTATCTGTCTGTCTGTCTATCTAGCTATCTGTCTATCTATCTGTCTGTCTGTCTGTCTGTCTGTCTCTCTATCTATCTATCTATCTATCTATTCGTCTCTCTCTGTCTGTCTGCCTCTTTCTTTCTCCCCCTCTCTCTCTCCCCCCTCCCCCTCTTTCTCGCTCTCCCCCTATCTCTCTTTATCCCTTCACTCTCTCCTTCCGTCTCTCTCTCTCCCTCCCCCTCTCTCCATCTCACTCTCTGTGACCATATCACTCTATCTCAACAGCAATTGCAACAGCAGCAGCAGCAACAACAACAGCAGCAACAGCAGCAGCAACACAACAACAACAGCAGCAGCAGCAGCACAACAACAACAGCAGTAACAGCGATCACCACCTACAGCAGCAACAGCGACAAGAAAAAGCGCCAAAAAACAAACAAACAACAACAACAAAAACCAC
>NC_134898.1:33394935-33404935 GCF_041734735.1 Babylonia areolata
GACGACGAAGAAGAAGAAGAACAATGACAACATGATTGATAATGATGATGATGATGATGATGATGATGATGATGATGATGAACAACAACAACAACAACAACAACAACGACCCACGACGATGACGACAACAACAACAACAATTGCAACAACAAGCAAACAAACAAACAAACAAAAGTGAACTTAATGCAGCTGCTCAACCTCGATGTTAGTTGCTGTTGTTGTTGATGGGTTTGTTGGGTGTTTTTTTATTGTTCTTATTTTAGTTGTTGTTGTTGTTGTTGCTTAACGTGTTAGCGTGCAGCATGCCATTGCTGCACGGCCGTCACGAAGAACACAGGGAAACCAGTTCCACATTTGATTGAAAGGACCAGCTTTTATCAAGCAGTCATGACTCTGTTGTTCTCCTGCTTTCAGGGTAAATTGGATGTATTAAAAAAATAAATAAAAAAAATACTGCATCAGGTATGGAAATTTCCCTCCCTTTTGCCTGAGCAGAGATTACACCACGGAGATTTGTGATTTCGATCAGAAGTTGTTTCTTCTGCAGAAGATTACGCACACAAAAAAAAAAAAAAAAAAAAAAAATCGCCATTATGCAAAGCAGTAGCTTTCAAATGTTTCGTTGTCGTTGTTGTCGTTGTTGCTGTTGTTGTTCTGCTGCTGCAGCTGTTGTTGGTGGTGATGTTTTTTTGTTTTTGTTGTTGTTGTTGTTTGGGTTTTCTCTCAGATGGACTTTATCGTGTATTGATTCTCTTGGGTTTTGCTTGTTAGATACAACAACTGTATAAGGGTCAAAATAATCATGGTACGTCTATAATGATGATCATGATGATGATTATGATAATCATAATCAAAAGAAGAAGAAGTATACAAGGAGAAGAAGACAAAGTGTTTTTTTTTTTTTATCGCTGTCAAACTTTTCAAAGCGCTTTAGTGTCCACTGAGATCGAGACTCCTAATTAAAAATGTAGGATCTGTGACGTTTATCTCCACATATACATCTTGACCTATCAATACGTCATTGAATTCCACACACACACACACACACACACACACACACACAGAGATCTATTTATTTACACACACACACACACACACACACACACACACACACACACACATGCACACACGCGAACACGCCCCTACCCCGCCTCCCCCCCCCCCAGCTCCCCTTCCCCCGACCCCCACTCTTCCCCCCACACACACCTTCCCCCCCTCCTCACACACACACACACACACACACACACACAAGCACACAGAGATACAGACAGACAGAGCCAAAATGGGGAGGAAGGAGAAAGACAAACACATGGACAGACACACACACACACACACACACACACACACACACACACACACACACACACACACACACACACACACACACACACAAGGGGACAGACAAGAGATACAAACACAGAAACAAAAGGAGACAGACAAGAGATACAAACACAGAAACAGAAGGAGACAGACAAGAGATACAAACACAGAAACAGGAGACAGACAAGAGATACAAACACAGAAACAGAAGGAGACAGACAAGAGATACAAACACAGAAACAGAAGGAGACAGACAAGAGATACAAACACAGAAACAAAAGGGGACAGACAAGAGATACAAACACAGAAACAGAAGGAGACAGACAAGAGATACAAACACAGAAACAGAAGGAGACAGACAAGAGATACAAACACACACACACACAAGGGGACAGACAAGAGATACAAACACACACACACAAGGGGACAGACAAGAGATACAAACACACACACACAAGGGGACAGACAAGAGATACAAACACAGAAACACAAGGGGACAGACAAGAGATACAAACACAGAAACAGAAGTACAGAGAAAGAGAGAGGAAGTTTCAGTTTCAGTAGCTCAAAGAGGCGTCACTGCGTTCGGACAAATCCATATACGCTACACCACATCTGCCAAGCAGATGGCTGACCAGCGGCGTAGTCCAACGCGCTTAGTCAGGCCTTGAAAGAAAAAAAAGGTGAATAAATAATAGATAAGCGTACATAAATAAGTAAATAAATACATAAATAAATAAATAAATGATAATTATAATATGAAAAAAGGTAGTAGTAGTAATACTACTACTACTAATAATAAATAAATAAATAAATAAATAAAGAGAGGAAAAAAAACCAACAAAACAACAACAGTCTGAGAAACAGAAACAGAGATCGACAGGAAGACTGATAAAAATAGAGAGAGAGAGAGAGAGAGAGAGAGAGAGAGAGAGAGAGAGAGAGAGAGAGAGAGAAACAATCACAGAGACAAAAACAGAAATGAAGAGCAGAGAGAGCATAAGACAAAACGACAGACAGATAGAAACACAGAGAGACAGATAGACAGACAGAGACAAAGATTTCGACAGAGAGAGAGAGAGAGAGAGAGAGAGAGAGAGAGAGAGAGAGAGAAAGAGAGGCGACAGACAGACAGAGAGACAGCCAGAGAGACAGACAGACAAGACAAACAGGCAGACAGACAACAGACAGACAGAAAGACGCAAGAACAGAGAGAGAAAGAGACAGAAACATAAAGACAGAGAGAGACAGAGACAGAAACAGAAACATAAAGACAGAGAGAGACAGAGACAGAGACAGAAACATAAAGACAGACAGAGACAGAGACAGAAACACAGACACAGAAAGAGACAGAGACAGAAACATAAAGACAGAGAGAGACAGAGACAGAAACACAGACACAGAAAGAGACAGAGACAGAAACACAGACACAGAAAGAGACAGAGACAGAGACACAGAAAGAGACAGAGACGGAGACAGAAACATAAAGACAGAGAGAGACAGAGACAGAAACACAGACACAGAAAGAGACAGAGACAGAGACAGAGACACAGAAAGAGACAGAGACAGAAACATAAAGACAGAGAGAGACAGAGACAGAAACATAAAGACAGAGAGACAGAGACAGAGACAGAAACACAGAAAGAGACAGAGACAGAAACATTTAGACAGTGAGAGACAGAGACAGAAACACAGACACAGAGAGAGACAGAGACAGAAACACAGACACAGAAAGAGACAGAGACAGAAACATTTAGACAGTGAGAGACAGAGACAGAAACACAGACACAGTGAGAGACAGAGACAGAGACAGAAACACAGACACAGAAAGAGACAGAGACAGAGACAGAAAGACACAGAAAGAGACAGAGACAGAGACAGAAAGACAAAGAGAGACAGAGACAGAAACATAAAGACAAAGAGAGACAGAGACAGAGACACAGAAAGAGACAGAGACAGAAACATAAAGACAGAGAGAGACAGAGACAGAGACAGAAACACAAACACAGAAAGAGACAGAGACAGAAACATTTAGACAGTGAGAGACAGAGACAGAAACACAGACACAGAGAGAGACAGAGACATAAACACAGACACAGAAAGAGACAGAGACAGAGACAGAAACATTTAGACAGTAAGAGACAGAGACAGAAACACAGACACAGTGAGAGACAGAGACAGAGACAGAAACACAGACACAGAAAGAGACAGAGACAGAAACATAAAGACAGACAGAGACAGAGACAGAAATATGAAGACAGAGAGACCCCACATCACAAGACGCCGACTTTGCAAGAGGTATATCAATTGTGCACCGCTAATGGACAAAGAAACCACACACCACACACACACACACACACACACACACACACACACACACACCTCCTTCGGTCCAGTCCTCGCTCTTGTCGTTGTCAAGGCAACCAACTGCGTACCCAACAAACAAACAAACAAACAAACAAGCAAACACTCAAACAAAACTGGGCATCCACGTTACTGAACTTACCTCGCCCTGAAATTAACCCGCTCTGGACGTGTCGATTTTCTTTCACCCCCCCCACCACCACCACCCCAACCCGTCCCCCCCCCACCCCTCCCAATACCCCCAACCTCTCTCCACCCCTCTTCCCAAACTCATCTCTTCTTTCCACTCACCCTTCACCCCCACCACCACCCCCTCCACTTCCACCACCACAACCACCCCACCCGCTAACCCACCCTGTTTGAGTGAAAAACAGCTAACACCTACACAGGAGCGGCCGAGGAAAATCGATGAACTTGTTGCCTAGCAACTCGGGTCTTCGACGTCAGTGCCACTACTGGGAATTTTCCAGCTGCAGTGTGTGTGTGTGTGTGTGTGTGTGTCCAAACTGGTCGGTGTGTGTGTGTGTGTGTGTGTGTGTGTGTGTGTGTGCGGGTCTGTGTGGGGAGGGTGGGGGTATATCCCCTCTGTGTGTGTGTGTGTGTGTGTGTGTGTGTGTGTGTGTGTGTGTGTGTGTGTGTGTGTCCCCTATCATTCTATTTCTGGCATCTTGCTGTTTGTTCCCTGAGGGATGGAGAGAGGACGGAGGTAGTGTCAGTCAAGCCTTAGGACTGAATTCATTTCTTTTGTTTTGTTTGGCGTTCTGTGTGAACAGAGTATAAGAACCGTGTATACAGCGAAAACATCACCTTTGGTGCACAGAATGTTGGAACGATATACAGCACAGAACTGAGCGTTTAGTAAACAGATTTTTTTAAAAACTAATAACTGAGTCACACACACACACACACACACACACACACACACACACACACACACACACACACACACAAACAAACAAACAAACAAAAAAGGAGAATCTTCGTTAAAAAATAGAGAATAAAAACTGTAGGTTGTGAACAAAGACTCACTTTGAAAAGACGTGTCGACGCTTCTAACCACAGCAGTTTGTTTTTTCAGGGAATGTGGAATGTGGAAATGACAGTGGGGGGAGTGGGGGGGGGGGGGTTGTGAAGGTAAGACTTTTTAAGAGATGTTGTGAGCATTATTCAACAGAAACTCTGAGCTAGGCTGGACAGAGATGTGAGTACGAATCAGTTTATGCCCATTCAGAGAAAAGTGTTCGCACTTTGTCTGTTTGTCTATCTATCTGTCTGCCTTGCCTGCCTGTCTATCAAATATGACGGGCGAAATAGCCGAGTGGTTAAAGCGTTGGACTTTTACAATCTCAAGGTTTCGGGTTCCAATCTCGGTAACGGCGCCTGGTGGGTAAAGAAAAGGTGGAGAATTTCTCCGATCTCCTAGATCAACATAATTATGTGCAGACCTGCTTAAAGCCTGAATCTCCTCCGTCTGTATGTGGAGAAAGAAGATCAAATACGCACGTTAAAAGATCCTGTAATCCATGTCAGCGTTCGGTGGGTTATGGAAACAACAATATACCCAACATGCACTGCCCCCGAAAACGGAGTATGGCTGCCTACATGGCGGGGTAAATAAACAAAATGGTCATACACGTAAAATGTTACATGTCTGTATGAGTGTATATGGAGTGATGGCCTAGAGGCAACGCATCCGCCTAGGAAGCGAGAAAATCTGAGCGCGCTGGTTCGAATCACGGCTCAGCCGCCGATATTTTCTCCGCCTCCACAAGACCTTGAGTGGTGGTCTGGACGCTAGTCATTCAGATGAGACGAATAACCGAGGTCCCGTGTGCAGCATGCACTAGCGCACGTAAAAGAACCCACGACAACAATGGTTGTTCCTGGCAAAATTCTGTAGAAAAAATCCACTTCGATAGGAAAAACAAATAAAACTGCACGCAGGAAAAAAAATACAAAAAAAATGGGTGGCGCTGTAGTGTAGCGACGCGCTCTCCCTGGAGAGAGCAGCCCGAATTTCACACAGAGAAATCTGTTGTGATAAAAAGAAATACAAATACAAATATCATATAGTTGATATGAATTTACTGCCCCGGTGGCCGTAATAAACTAAAGGCCTTTTTTTTTCTTTTTTTTTTTTTTAATACCTCTACCCAGGTCCGAGCCGCAGTTGGAACACGAGCAGAGAGGTCGGGCACTGTTCAATGAAACGTGAACGTGAATCACCAATCATCCAACCACCATGAATCATTGACAGTGTGATTCAGTCAATCAGCCAGTGAATCCCTATAGTGAGTGTGAATCATTTTCATTAATTTTCTGTCGTGACGAGAACAACACACACACACACACACACACACACACACACACACACACACACACACACACACACATATTTCATTAGCCACTGAAAAGATTTTGAATGATTATTCATTGCTTTGAATGTTTTCAGAAATTTTAAACTCCAGTCCAGTTGGTATCCTCCTTTGATGTATTATATTTAATACTGTTATTCATATTTACATTGTTGTAGGTTAATACTTGTTGATATGCATATACATATTCTCCTTCCCATGACAACTCATTCAATACACAACACAACCTCTTTAGACTTTTTCTTATAATATACTTTTCCTCTGATACATAACATGAACTTTTTTTTCTTTCTTTTTTTTTACTCTAATATTCACATGCATTCCCTTTCCTTTATACACTACTTTACTCATTTCCGTCTAAAAACACTTATAGTGAATAGACGTTAAACTGAAGAAAACACACACACACACACACACACCGAATACGCCCGCAGAAGTGCAGTAAGTTCATGAAGAAGGATCACGGAACCAGCGCCACAACTTTCCTTCCTGGCTCGTGATTGATCAAACGAACTTTTGGAGGTTCACGATAACTGCGCTGTTGGTGGGCTGGAATTGGTGGATGGGTTGGGGGTTGGGAAGTGTGGGGGGGGGGGGGGATGGCGGGGGGGGGGGTGGAGGGAGGGATTACGACGGGGGGGGGGGGGGGGGGGGGTGGGGGGGAGGGAGGATGGGGGAGGGGGGCTCACGTGATTTGCAATCGATCATTACAATCATAGGGGCTTCACGTTGTTGATTGCGTTGCTCCCCTACCGGTGGCGCGCGCGCGCGTGTGTGTGTGGTGTGTGTGTGTGTGTGTGTGTGTCTGTGTGTGTGTGTGTCTGTGTGTGTGTGTTTGTGTGTGTATATGTGTGTGTGTGTATATGTGTGTGTGTGTCTGTGTGTGTCTCTGTGTGTGTGTTCATGATCGATCGTTACAATTATAGTGCTTCCTGAGAGTATGATGGCCTGTGTTCAGCTCTCAAAGGGTTCGGTGTTGTATACATGCTGTTCTCTTTGGGAATAACACACACATATATTATAGTTGCAACGCATGAAGTTAGCAGGCACCGTGGCAGAACAGGTCTAGGCGTTGGACTTCTGGATTCAGTTGTTCACCACTGACCCGAGTTCGAGGCTCCGTCTCGGCAGGATGTTGTGCCCTTTTCGGAGAGGCACTTTTCTCCGGGTTTCCTCAGTTTCAGTTTCAGTTTCAGTAGCTCAAGGAGGCGTCACTGCGTTCGGACAAATCCATATACGCTACACAATATCTGCCAAGCAGATGCCTGACCAGCAGCGTAACCCAACGTGCTTGGTCGGGTTTCCTCAGATGTGAACGAGTATCTGACTTTGATTGAGGGGAGGGGGGGGGGGAGGAGGAAAGAGAGGGGGGGGGGGTGTCAAAACGGCGGAAGGAGAGGATCGGGCCCTGACTGCTGCTTACTGGTACTGAGTCTAAGACACGGTGGATATGAATGAATGTACTGCCCCAGTGAGTGAGGTGGGATAAAATGCTAACAGGGCCCTTCAATCTCAGCATCAAGTATCATGACTGTGGCGCTGCTGGATGGGAAATGCATTGGCGCAAAAACTGAAGTCTTCACAATGAGCGCGCTTTCTTTAAAGTGTGTTTGCAACGCTGATTAATTAAAACAATATAAGTAAAAGTCAAAAACGCAACAACAAAAAATGATAATGATGATAATAATCAGCCCTGAACGAAGTACAGCGATTGATGTTCCTGTCGAATGAAAAAAAAAAAAAAAAAAGGCAACTTATGACCTTCTCACGTTCCCATAGGAATAGTGCTGGACACACGGGGGGATAAAATGTCATGGGTGACGGTGTTATAAAATGTGACAGTAGAAATACAGCAAGGATAGGACTGCGCATTGTTGGGGGGGGGAGGCATAAAGGAGAGATCAACAAGTATGCATGTACAGAAATGGGAGTCAGCACTTAGACTTGTATCAAGCCTGTGTGTGTGTGTGTGTGTGTGTGTGTGTGTGTGTTAACTAAGTGAATACTTGTGCTCACTCTTTCCAATGTGCGTGTGCATGGTTGTGCGTGCGTGCGTACGTACGTGCGTGCCTCTGTGTGTGTGTGTGTGTGTGTGTGTGTGTGTGTGTGTGTGTGCGTGCGAGTGTGTGCGCGCGCGCTAGCTCTCGCGGTCGTGTGCATAATGCGCGGTGATTCAGGATATAGAAAATGCGTATTTTGGATGCGTGCATACGTTCATGTGTGTGCGAGCACGCGCACGCGCACGCACGCCCTCTTAGCGCACATTTCCACCACTAAAGTTTCCCTGAGTTATCATTGTGCACAAGAAGAGCTTTTTGTGTTGTTGTTGTTGTTGTTGTTGCTGATGAATGTTTTGTTGTTGTTGTTATTGTTGAAGATGATATTGTTGTTGTTGACGATTTGTTGTTGTTGTTGTGAGTTTAAACCTGTAGTCTGCATAATCTCTCTGTCCAGAGTCCATATACCCGAAGCTAATTGTGGTCTTTACTGCAGCTTCTCCGGCCCCCAACTCACTGTCAAGCAGCCACCAAAGCAACGGCCCTCTCTGCCTGCCCGCCTGCCAGTAATCGTTCTATCGACCACACACAAACTCGCTCCCCCTGTCCCACTGTACAGTGGACAATTGGCATGGGGGTGATGGTGTGTGTGTGTGTGTGTGTGTGTGTGTGTGTGTGTGTGAGGGGCGGGGCCCCGGGGAGGGTGAGGAAATCGCTTCGCTAAAAGCCAGCGGGAGAGGGATGGAGAAGAGGAGAGATAGGGGGGTGAAGGGGGAGGGGGGGGGGGTATCTGCTGACTTTCAGTTCAAACGAAAATTTTTTGTCTTGCGGGGATCCATATTCATGTCATCTAAATAACTTCGTTCTGAAATGTTATACTTATCGCTATTGTTTTAATGACAGAGACAGAGGCAGACACAGACACAGACACAAGCAAAGAGACATTGAGACAGAGAAAGAAACAGATAAAGAGACAGGGACAAACACAGAAGCAGAGTCAGACACAGACAGAGAGACAAAGGCATAGAGACAAAGTATGGGGGGGGGGGATGTCAGACATTCTGAAACGTGTGGAATGAAAAGAAGTGTGTCTGAATCGATGTTATTGATCGTATAAGGTGTCTGTTTGTCATCTGGGTTGGGATGTACGAGAAATCTTTCCAGCAGTAAGCTTACTTTAATTCTCTCCATACGAACAGCGAAAGAGACAACGTTAACAGCGTTTCACCCCAATTACCACCATCAAAATATTACCAGCGGAAGGCTCTTACACTGAAGAGGTGAATGTTGACAACGAATACCACAATTCTGACGACGGAAGCTAAAGGTTGGGTCATTGAGACACCCACTGGACATCCGAGGGGTCTGTGTAGAGGAGAAGAGAGGACTGGCCGTACTGAGTGAGTCAAACGCGTTCCAAAGTATATTGTATGAAATCATACAATCAGTGAACTGAACTCGCCTCCAACAAACAGACTACTGTTGTCTGCCAACAATTCCCTGCATGAGAGAAAGTGTACGACTCGAAAAGTTATCTCCCCATCATCATATCTATGACAGTCGTGTCCGACTATGACCACCAGAACAGCAGAGGAGGCATCTGCTGTTCTGATTATAAGGGCTAGAATTTTGATTATAGTGGAGAGAGTATTGCTCGTTACATCCCCACTCTCTCGACCACCAAAAGGGTTTTATGAGAGTCGGCGTTAGGATGGTTCCCAAAGGCCAACTAGCTCCTAAGGGCTGCAGCACTAAGAGCCAGTACAATTTTGCCTCCTGATCTCAGAGTCGTGGTTCTCCACAAAGACTAAGCTGTAAATGACTTCCCATTGCAGTGGAGAAACCACTGGTCATACAATTCTCACTTGGTGTTGACCCAACTGTAAGCGTATGGCAATCTGTGATATAGGTAGTACCTTTGATCTTACACACGTTTTATTGTTG
>NC_134898.1:33414935-33417435 GCF_041734735.1 Babylonia areolata
TGTTTTTTTCTGAAAAGTTGTTTAAATTAGTATGAAAGAATCAAGCATATAAACTATATTAAAGGTGTCAAATATAAAAATAGTTTTTTTTCAGTTTAATTCAGCGTGTGTGTGAGAGAGAGTTGGTAAAACTGAACATTGCTACAGCAAGTCAAGAATATTTGTATTTCTATTTTTTTTTTTATCACAACAGATTTCTCTGTGCGAAATTCGGGCTGCTCTCCCCAGGGAGAGCGCGTCACTACACTACAGCGCCACCCATTTTTTGTATTTTTTTTCCTGCGTGCAGTTTTATTTGTTTTTCCCATCGAAGTGGATTTTTCTACAGAATTTTGCCAGGAACAACCCTTTTGTTGCCGTGGGTCCTTTTACGTGCGCTAAGTGCATGCTGCACACGGGACCTCGGTTTATCGTCTCATCCGAATAGGGCCTGTGTCTAATTTTGACACTGCGATACGACAAAATACGACCGCCATGGGGTGTCTCAAGGAAATGCTGGTACGTTAAGACATACGACGGGCGCCATAGCCGAATGGTTAAAGCGTTGGACTTTCGATCTGAGGGTCCGGGGTTCGAATCACGGTGACGGCGCCTGGTGGGTAAAGGGTGAAGATTTTTACGATCTCCCAGGTCAACATATGTGCAGACCTGCCAGTGCCTGAACCCCCTTCGTGTGTATACGCAAGCATAAGATCAAATACGCACGTTAAAGATCCTGTAATCCATGTCAGCGTTCGGTGGGTTATGGAAACAAGAACATACCCAGCATGCACACCCCCGAAAGCGGAGTATGGCTGCCTACATGGCGGGGTAAAAACGGTCATACACGTAAAAAGCCCACTCGCGTATATACGAGTGAATGTGGGAGTTGAAGCCCACGAACGCAGAAGAAGAAGTTAAGACATAGGTACTGAATATGTCTAGTTACAAGCATCACTGACGCATGATAGTTAAAGCTCCCATAGCCGCCGTATACGGCAATCATTGGCAGTGAATTCAAATCTACTGGGCTACTGCGGGATTGACATAGAAATAGTCTGTTCAGATTTTGACCATAGATGGCCAAACCTAGAAGAAAAAAATTCGATCAGAAATAATTCTAAGTGTATTGCACTCTACAAACATTGTCCTTTCACATATCCAAAATATAGAAAGCAGGAATTTTTTTTTCAATGCCAACTATAAGAGGCGTATGGAGCGCTTTGCTGAAAAAACTGACGCATAGAAAGCAGGGCCCAGACTTCTCTCTGTCTCTCTGTCTCTGTCTGTCTGTCTGTCTGTCTGTCTCCCTCTCTCCGCCTTTTTAACCTTGCCTAACCGAAGTCCGCTATCCATTATTAATCACACCCGGGTACGGTAAGGAAAGTCGAAGTAGTAAAGTGCCTGTCTCATGTCAGGCAAGATAATCGTTCATGTTGACACAATGGTAGCCCCGCTACCACCCGCAGCCCCCCCCCCCCCCCCCCCCCCGCCCCCCCACCCCCTCCAAACTCCTCGCTCCTCCCTCCCCCTCCACCGTAACCCATACCCCAAATACACATAGCAAACAGGGATATGGCTTTTTTTTTCTTTTCTTTTCTTTCCACTGCCACCAACGCACACAGAACAGGTCATGTAACGCACACTAGTCACCATTCAGGCGATCGGGGAAAAAAAAACCCAATCCAAAAGTATCGATTAATGAGACCAGTCATTGACGTCATATTTGACGTCTGATTCGACATTGCCATAACTGAGAGACAGAGACAGAAAACCGGAGAGCTGAGCAGAGAGAGACAGAGGGAGACAGCGACAGAGAGACGGAGACACAGAGAGAAGTGAGGGGGGGGGGAGAGAAGGAGAGAGAGAGAGAGAGAGAGAGAACTCAACTCAGAATTCAATAGCTTAACAGCCACACAGACAGAGAGATAGAGACAGAGAGAGAGGGGGGGGGGACTCAACTCAGAATTCAATAGCTTAACAGCCACAGAGAGAGAGAGAGAGAGAGAGAGAGAGAGAGAGAGAGAAAGAAAGAAAGAAAGAAAGAGAGAGAGAGAGAGAGAGCAGAACAGACCAGATGATTTATTCAGATAGGCCATAGCCCCTACTGAAGGGGTGTAAACAAAGTACAGCAGTCAATCAACCCATCTGGAAGTAGAAAAGCAAATACAACCTACTTAAGGTATGAATATATTAATAATGCAGAGTTTATGTAACATCTCTTATCCGTTTGAGAGATTTATACAGAAATATTGCTAAATGTTTACTGGTTTGATCATTAGCGGATGAGAGGAGGGGTGTTAACTTGCCTCTTGTGGGGAAGTTCCAGTATGATTGCGGAATCAATTCCATTCTCAAGTCGTGAGAAGCTGGGCACTTCAAAACGAAATGTGTTTCATCGTGACTTGTAGAATTACACAAGTTACATGCGCGATTTTGTGAGTCGTCAGAGAGAGAGAGAGGGAGGGAGAGACAGACAGACAGACAGACAGAGAACTCAGAACTCAACAGCTTAAAAGCC
>NC_134898.1:33424935-33449935 GCF_041734735.1 Babylonia areolata
TCACTATCCAGTCACCAAAGGTTATCATCAACCCGTTATCTTCAGTTTTCATGTCATCAATTTTGAGAACGCAACGTCAAAAGTAACAAGACCATTAATACACGTATGTTGATGAGAGCCCGAACGTTAGTCAGCAGTCGGTCTACGCGTGTATTTTATTTTATTTTATTTTATTATTTATTTATTTATTTTTGGTCTGTTTATTTGTTTTGTTGTTGTTGTTTTTTGTTGTTGTTTTTCCAATATGGTTAAAGGGAGAAAACAACAGCAACAACTGAAGTCATGTACCTATCCACACTGGGGTGGGTGAGGTGAGGAAATTCGAAATAAAGAGCCGTTCTTTAGATACAACACTATGCCGAAACGGCGTACGTCTCGAACCCTAGCACTACATCGGAAGCACAGCGTCTAATCGATTCTGCCTCGGCGCTTCCATTTGAATAAAATGATATAATTATAAATGTCGTTACCACCTGGATAAAGACAAACACCACAGATTGTGTTCTGTGATCAAGAAAATGTCGGTTATCATCCGAATAAAGACAAACCCCACAGATTGTGTTCTATAATCACGAGAATGTCGTTCTCACACGATCAAAAACATACCCACAGTTTGTGTTTTATAATTATGAGAATGTTATCATCACCCGGATAAGGACAAACACACACACGCTCGTGTTCTAACAGGCGTCAGCTGTACCAGTATGTCCTACACATCAAATTAAGGACCACAGCGCAGTTTTAGGACTACCAGTGACACAGGCGCCTGCGAGTTTCTATTCTTCTGTCTCTCTCGCTCTTCCATCCCCCCACGCCCCCCCTCTCTCTCTCTCCCTTGAGCTGATGTGCGCGTGCGCGCTGTTTCTTGGCCGCGTATCGATTGTCACAGCTCACGTTCACGGCACGTGCGAACACAACCACTGTCTTGGATGAATAAATTATATGCACACCAAATGACAGGTAACGAATGGGCGAGAAAGCTGTTTCTTCTTCTTCATGTCTGTCTTCTTCGTCTTCTTGTTCTGGTTCTAAATCTTCTTGTTCATGTTCTTCTTGTCATTCTTCTTCTTCTTCTGTCTTCGTGAGAAGCAGCGCTATACATAGGCTACTGTGTTTAGATGTTGGCTTTTCTTTCCCCTGTGTCTTGCTATTTTTGAAATGTTTTGATTTGGGGGGTGGGTGGGTGGGTGGGGGGTATCTTTCGGTTATTTTTTGTTTGTGTGTTTATTTGTTTTGTTTTTTGTTTGTTTGTTTCATTTCGTTTACCTGTTAGCTTCTCCAGAAATGTCGTTCAGAGGAAGAAAGAGAGAGAGAGTGGGGGTGGGCGGGTGGCGGGGAGTGGGGTGGAGTGGGGGGGGGGGGAGGCATGAAGCAGATGGAGAGGCTTGACTTTAAATAATATTCATCCGAAAAATATCAATAACACAACGTAAGCTGTAGAATAGGAAGGACATAACACGACGGTCTGTTTCTGGCACTGACCCCGATCAGCAAGACATTACATTAGCATTCCTGGCTTTCGCGGACACGTGAGATGTCTTTGGTAGATTATTAATTTTATCTGCTTTTTTTTCTAATTCATCTTGCTTTGATATATGGAGTTATCTGTACAGGAAAGAGAGAGCGAGAGGAGGGAGAAAGGGAGAGAGAGAGGGAGAGAGAGACAGAAAGTGTGAGACAGACAGAGACACAGACACAGAGACAGAGATAAGAGAGGGGAGGGTGGAGAGTAGAGAGAAAGAGAGAAAAAAAAGAGAGGGATGGAAGAAAATGGAAGGAGAGACATAGACAAAGAGAGAGGTGGGGGGAGGAGAGGGAGAGGGAGGATAGAAAGGAGAGACAGAGACAGAGAGACAGACAGAGACAGAAAAGACAACCAAGCACACACACACACACACACACACACACACACACACACACACACACACACACACACACGGGGAAAGAGAGAGAGAGACGGAGACAGAGAGACAGACAGAGGAAGAGACAGAGACAGAGATCAAGCGAGAAAGAAAAAAAAAGGCTAGAGACACAAAGGAGAGACAGACACACCACGCAAATACAGATACAGAGACAGATAGACAGACAGACAGACAGAGAGAGGGGGGGGGACAGAAAGACACAGACAGACAGACCACCAAGACAGACAGACAGATAGAGAGAAACAGACAAATAAAGACACAGACACTAAAGGTAAAGGGAAGGTGTCGCTTACGGCTTTGTCAGCTTCAATTGATTCTGAATCCACGCTGGCGCAGCTGGTGATTTCTTCCCCCATCCAGCCCATCAGCCATTTTCTTTGGCATACCCATGATGTTAAACTACTTCTTATTTAAAAAAATAAATATATTCATGCGTTTGATCAACATTCTAACATAAACTTTTTCTTCTTCTTTTTTTTTTGCGAGAGTTCAAATAACAGTCTTGGAGAAAAAAACAACTATGTTGTTGTAGTTCTAACTTAATTAATTAATAAACAAAACCAAAGAAGTAATCGCCGCTCTTTGCAGTCTCCGCTGGAAAGAGAATGAAAACTGGCTGAGTTTTACCCTTCCCACAACTCGGTTTTTAAACAGTGTCGGGTCAGTCTTTGTGGAAGAATCCAGACGATAAATGATAATAAAAAGTTTTGCATTCCATGATTTCAGTGAGGAAAGTGATAGGTTGTTGTTTTTTTTAACTGACATTATAATCACTAAAGATTTTAACCCACTGATTGCTGTGGAGAAATACGCTCGTCAGTGAAAGGACTAACTGAGATAAGACTGAGGTAAGAAGTCAGGATGTTGGTTACTATTCTATATTTGGACTTCTTCTTCTTCTTCTTCTTCTTGGGAATGCATTAATTTCGTTAACCAAAATCAGTCACAACACTTAAATGTACAGAAAACGAAAGTTCTTGCACTTCAATTTTTTTTTAAATTTCATTTCACCGGGGTTCACCAGTGAAGGGGTTAACTGAAATGTCTATCGAAACACAAACTATGACAAGATGAAAACTTGATTCACACAGTGTAGCTATGCAGTGTTCCCAAAGACACAAGTCACGACTCAGACAGTTTGACGGGTTTCTAGAAAGACGCCATAATTATGCACTCGAGGTCGACGCTTTTTGACCAAGTCATCATTTCCCCGTTGCTTGACGTTGTTTATTCACTTTCCTGATGTTGTTGTTTTATGTCGTTACTGCTGTTGCTGGTTGCTTTTTTTCCATTTTCATCTAACAACCTTGCCATCAAATATTACAGACAAGCATCTCAGTGCACGCATGACATTTATTCTCATCTCTATCGAATTAAACACCGAGTTTAAATCAGCAGTCATGTGTAAAAAAAATCAAGCCTTTTATTCTTCAGTGCTGTCTTGTGTGAAATAATCAAGCCTTTTATTCTTAAGTACAGTCTTGGGTGAAATAATCAGGCTTATTATTCTTGATCACAGTCTTGTGTAAAGTTAGCAGGCCTGTTATTCTTCAGCATAAGTCTTGCATAAAATAATCAGACCTATTATTCTTAAGTACTAACTTGGACTAAGTTCGGGTCCAGACTAGTATTTTGGAACCTGACAACATAACTTTCCTAGCAGTGGCTATAAATGTAACTAAAAATAAACGCACTACCCTGTTTATGGTTTAATTCACAAGCAGGACTGTTGTTATTCTTAGGAGAAAATGGCACCAGATCTGGAACGTTCAGACAACTGCGTTGTCGTTGTTTCACTGGACCCTCTAGCACGTACTCCATTAACGCAATAAAATACGTTTTCATAAACAATAATACGCTAGTTCTTAACAGTACACGTTACTATGAAGGGTGAAAAAGAAAGACCATACTGTAATTATTGGCCATTCCAGAGCTAACAGACATCAATAATGTATGCATTTGGCACCTATCGCCATTTTCTGGCATATTTTCAGTCTTCTTTGGGAGACATGTCTAGCTCCACGATTTACCAGCGTCTTCAGTAAACAGACATCCATGATTCTCCTATAACAATTCGGCTTGATTTTTTTTTTTTTACTTGATTCTGGTTCATTACCTTTCTGTAAACGATGGTAAGCCCAAGGAATCACAAAATCTATTCAGCCATAAGACCTCATCAACATAATGCTTTGAACGGCAAAGAAGAAGAGCCCCAATTTCAAACGATCACCAGAAAACCATCCTTTTACGAAATAGAAGAAAAATGAAGAAGAACTTACCTAAGGGTTGATCTCTGCAAAATCTGCCAGCTGTGGTGTCGGTTTTTGGGTGCCGTGGATGAGAAAGAACAAGGGATATTTCCAGCAGGATTGTCGTCTGCACCACACGCTGTTCTGTTGTGGTGTCGCCAATGCTCGGCAGTTTCCGTAAAATCGATCGAAACTTGGTGATAATGCACAGGCCCCTGACTTGCGCTTTGGCGATTCCGATGGTTGAGTGCGTTTGACGAGAAAGAGTGAGAGTGAGAGAGAGGGCTGGAGAGAGAGGGAGAGAGAGGGCTGAAGAGAGAGGGCTGAAAAGAGAGAGAGAGAGCTAGAGAGACAGATACAGAGAGACAGGTGTGCATGTGTGTGTGTGTGTGTGTGTGTGTGTGCAAGGGGGGCGTTGGGGTTGAGTATGGGTGTGGGGAAGGGAGTATGTAGTTGTGTATGCGTGCGTGTGTGTGTGTGTGTGTGTGTGTGTGTGTGTGTGTGTGTGTGTGTGTGTGTGCGTGCGTGCTTGTGTGTTTGTGTGTGTGTGTTTGTGTGTGTGTGTGTGTGTGTGTGTGTGTGTGTGTGTGTGTGTGTGTGTGTGTGTGTGTGTTCTTCCATCTTTCATTGAACGTCTTTTGACAAATGTTGTTTGGACGAGAATAAAAAAAAAAGTGTGTGTGTGTGGGAGGGGGGGGGGAGCGGGAATTGAGAGGTTGGGGGAGGGGTGGGGGTGGGGGCTCTGAATGGGAGATAGAGAGGGTGTGGGTGGCAGTGTTGAAAGAGACCACTAAGTAAGATGAACACTCTGTGTGTGCGTGCGTGCGTGCGTGCGTGAGCGCGCGTTCATGTGTATGTGTGTGTGTTGGTGCGTATGTCTGCATGCTCGCGCGTGTGTGCGTGTCACACACGCTGACGCACAATACCAGAGGAATACATACTAAGAGGAGGAGGAGGAAGAGGAGGAGGAGGAGGAGAAAGAAGAGTAGGAGGAGGAGGAGCAGCAGGATAAGGAAGAGGAGGTTGAGGAGAAGAAAGAGGAAGAGGAGGAGGAGGAGGTAGAGGAAGAGGAGGCGGAGGAGGATTTTGGAGAGTAAGAGTTACAGACGACAGGATGAGGAAGTGGACTTAGATGCTCCCGCGTCGTTGTTTTGCATTACACTGTGTTGTGTTGTACTGCATTGCTTTTGTATTGTATTGTATTGTAATGTATTGTATTGTATTGTACGTAGTGTACAAAGCTGTTGTTAAAAAAGATTTCTCTGAGTAAGATTCCGGCCGCTGTCCCGGGGGAGAGCGCGTCGCGTCTCCACAGTGTCGCGCCACCCATTTTTTTTTCTTTCCTTTTTTTTCTACCTGCAATAAATAAATAAATAAACTAAACTAAAATAAAATAAAAATAAATAAAATAATAATAATAAATCAAAAGCATCATATTGCATAAACATCACATCGCGCACGATATGTCTATCGTTTACCGCGCATCATATTGTAGCGCACAGGTAGACAAAGTGATTCTTATACTCCCCCCCCCCCCCCCCCCCCCCCCCCCCCCCCCCATCGCCCCTGTGTAGTAGACGAGTGTAACTATTAAACTCTGAAGCATATTGAACCATTTCTAACAGCACACCATACTGCGTCGTGCACGCACAGGCAGACAGGGTGATTCTTATACTCGCCACCCTGTGTAGGAGAGTGTATCTATTAAACTCTGAAGCATACTGAAAAACATCTAATGGCGAGCCATACTGCATCGAGCACGCACAGGCAGACAGGGTGATTCTTATACGCCCCCCCGTGCAGGAGAGTTTTATTAATGTTAAACTCTGAAGAATGTTAACTCCCGTCATCAGCTCTTTCAAGTCTGGCCTTAAAACCCACCTCTTCATTCACAAGATAGCCTCCCTCCCCTGCCTCTTCCTTGTCTTCAGTTTCTTCTTCAGTTTTAGAGTTATGCATGCGTGTGTGTGAATGACTGGTGTGAAAGCGCTTTGATTTGTCTGTGCACAAAATTCAGTGCGAAATAGATACTATTATTATTATCATCATTATTATTATTAAATTTACCAGCCGCCGTGGCGAAGTGGTTAGCGTCGCGGACTGACGGCTGGGAGGACGCGGGTTCGAATCCCAGCGGAGGTGGGTTTTTCGACCCGTGGCCGGCTCCTACCCAGAGTTGAGTGTGCTGTGGGCTTAAATGGGGAGACTGGGACCACACAGTCGAGTGTCATCCACTTCAAGGATGCGTCTTTGGGTGTGTTGCTCTAATTACCTGACCAACACTGCAAGTGTCTGTATCTCTCGGGCCTGGTTAACGCCGGGATATCATTATGACAGGAAGCGTAGAGTTCAGCCTTGTCACGCAGTCCCAAACCAAAATGGACCTCCATAGCAACATCGTCATCCTCCTCCTCCTTCATCGTCATCAATATAAACAAAATAGTCTCAAAGTCTGTGGCCTTTCATGCCCTGCTCTCAGTTTCGATACCCCTCCACTTCTGTGCTTGGGGCGAGTCCTGTCAATGTCTTCAGTGTCGGCAGATTCATGGGGGGCTGTTGTTTGAGGGACGTGGTGGCGGTCTCCACTCTGGGAGGGACGCTCACTCAGTCTGGCTCCGCGACTAAGCTATTATTGTCGTTAGTAGGGGGCTTAGTAGGTGGTGTCCTAAGTACGTTGAATCAGAACAGGCACCACTGAACACCACCGAAGTGACTCAGCAGCAGTGCAGGGTCTCCTCTGGTGTGTAGCCTCCTGGCGACCTAACATCCGGGTGTGGTCGTGTATGGGGAAATCTAAATGAGCGGAGTGGGAGTAATGCCACTGAAATGGTGCAGATGATGGGGCAGCAAAAAAAAAAAAAAATAAAAATAAAAAATGAAATAAAATAAAATAAAATAAACACACTTTGCATATTGAAAGAACTGTTTACAGCGTCTGATTGCCTGATTGATGTTGAGCAGCAGGCCAAGAGACGTGAACACAAAGCGATATGGTTAACGTCTGTTGCTTCTTCTCTTCGGAACTTGATCTTTGAGAACACTACAAAAAACATCATCATCTCTGGCGCTCTTCAATAAAAACAGTAAACACATATTGTCGCTTCTAGTGTTATTTAACTCATGCAACTGTGTGTGTGTGTGTGTGTGTGTGTGTGTGTGTGTGTGTGTGTGTGTGTGTGTGTGTGTGTGTGTGTGTGTGAGAGAGAGAGAGAGAGAGAGTGTGTGTGTGTGTGTGTGTGTGTGTGTGTCTGTCTGTCTGTGTGTCTGTGTGCGTGTGTGTGTTCTCTGCTGTTCAGGCATTTGATTGTTTTTGTTGTTTCTGTCCAGGTACGTGCATAAGCGCGCGCATGCGTGTGTGTGTGTATGTGTGTGCTCTGCTGTGCGGGTATTTGATAGTTTCTTGTTATTTCTATCAGTGTGTGTGTGTGTGTGTGTGTGTGTGTGTGTGTGTGTGTGTGTGTGTGTGCTCTTTGCTGTTCAGGTATTTCATGTTTCTTGTTTCTATCCATATGTGTGTAGGAGGGAGGGGGCGGGGGAGAGAGGAGGGGGAGGGAAGAGGAGGGGGGGGGTGTCTATGAACACACAACCTCAGGTGTGAAAACTTTTAAGCGCCCAGTATAAATCAACGTCATTCATTCATGTAATCACTTGTGTTACAGGAGAGAGAAAAAAGGAAAACGATCTGACGAATGGTCAGAGATGTATACACAACTGAAGACAGAATGATGAAGTATCCCTGAATTTGCACATTGTTATGCAATGCAACAAAACAATCTTTATATGCCTTGTTTTATTTATTATGCAATGTTTTATGACAAAAGCAATCAAGTTATAACGGAACTAAAATCAATTTATTTCCTATACGTAGAAAAAAAAAATGAACAAAAAAGTTAAACACGAACTGATGTAACTAACTGACCATGAATGCTAAGATGCAAACATTCAAGCTCATACGAAACCAAAATCAAGAGCAAAAATCAGACAGAGAGAGAGAGAGAGAGAGATGGACAGACAGACAGACAGACAGACAGACAGACAGAGACAGAGACAGAAAGGAAGAAACAAAGAGAGAGTGACAGAGAGATAAAGAGTGAGAGATGAAACGGACGCGATCAACCAAACATTAAAAAAAACAAATGAATAACAATGATACGAAAAAAAAAGAGAAAAACGAACAGATTCAAGAATCAAGAGCATATAATTTTTGACTGTAGCTTGATGAAGCCTTATGTACACGAAAGTGTGTCTTCACAAGTGACTGAGAACGTTGATGTTTTTGACTTTTTGCATTCATTATCAGTTGTTTCGCTTGTCAGTTTAACGACTTCTCTTTTACGAAGTCCTTTAAATAATTTCCTGTAATTGTATTTAGATTTTTTTTTTCAAATTTCACCCACATTTCACCCTCATTTGCCCAGTTTCCCCCAACCCTCCATTCATTCACATCTCCCACCCCTTCTAACCGATAATACTCAAATGTATTCGTAAATACTTTAACAAAATGTCTTCAATCACCGACATGTGTGACGGGACATTAAACAAAATTCCTCCTCTAGAATCGAGACACAAGATGGTTTATTCACACATAAGCCAAGGCCCCTTTACGAAGGGGTATTTGAACATAGTATAATGAAAACATCATACTACAACCTATGTCAAAATTTAGCATCAATCCGAAACGTAGATCATCCTGCGCTACGAATACAGTAAGATCAATACTCTCATGATGTAGTAGTTGAGAAAGAGAGACAGAGGGAGACAGAGAGAACAGAGACAACAGCTTTATCTGCAAGTTTCAGTTACCGTTTCTCAATGAGGCGTCACTGTGTTCGGACAAATCCATATATACGCTACATAATATACCTACTAGGCAGATGCCCGACCAGAAGCATATTGTATGTTGTGCTGGCATGTCACAACCAGTTCAAATCCAGACACCATTTGTTTGGTGCTCGGAGATTGAAATCTGTGGCTGATCTACGTCGTTTATTTATTTCATCTCTCTCTCTCTCTCTCTCTCTCTCTATATATATATATATATATATATATATATTTTTTTTTTTTTTTTTTTTTTTTTTTTTAACACTTATATACTCATTTATTCATTTATTCGTTTATACAGTGGTCATGGGGTTTGTTTCTTGATTCATTTATGTATGTATGAATGTATGTATGTATGTATGTATCTATCTATCTACTTATCAACTTATTCATCTGCTCATTTATTTTTAGCCATGGAGTTTCTGCGCATGCACAGTGCCCTTCAGTGACCCCCTACCCAACACCCAGGACATTCCGGGCGTGTGGACCGCACAAGGGAGAGAAGCAGGTCCAGCCAGAGAGCGACACGTTTCCCGTACAGTTGTCTCCCCAGGATTGGGCGAGCGCTGAGGGACAGGTAACTCTCGTCGCCCAGGGAGAACTCCGGCCACGCTCTGCCTGGCAGTTGCCTCCCCATGGATTTGGAAGCGTTCCTGCAAAAGGTCCTAAGATTGAATGAATTTAAAAAAAAATTATGGGGCTGTGGGTGGGTGGGGGTGGGGTGGATTGCTAGATAGTTAGGTAGGTGGGTACGTCGGTGGACTTACAAAATTAACGTTAAGTAAGAAGACAAAGAGTTTCCATTGACTTGAAACAAAGTTTCAAGAATATATTTTTCAACACAGTGAAAGCCACCCTAATCCAAAAGTTATAACATCAAATCAAATTAGATCGAAAAATACTTTATTTTCTAGTCTACTTGGGAATTCATTTGTGTAATCACAGGCTGATCATAAACAAGATGATATGACACACCATGAGAAGAGACTAAAAACTAGTTTGAACATCAATAATGTACAAATGAAACTCGTCCAGCAAATAAATCCACTTTTTTTTTTTTAGCAAAACACACACACACACACACACACACACACACACACACACACACACCACAACACAACACTCACACAGAGGGACACAGAGAAACAGACAGACATACAGACAAGACAGACAAACACGCAGAAGAGAACTGACCCAGTCTTGGCAAAGTCCAGCAGCATGGAGATAAAGTTGTCCTCCACACTGAAGTCGTCAACAGTGAAGCGGTCTTTGAGCAGCAGAGGGGACGCGTCAGACTCGTAAAACATGTCCTCGCTGTGGTTAACTACCTTCAGCAACACGGGAACCAAGGAATGTGGCAGAATGGTTCAGATGTAGCTCATCTGCCAACTGGCAGAATGGTTCAGATGTAGCTCATCTGCCAACTGGCAGAATGGTTCAGATGTAGCTCATCTGCCAACTGGCAGAATGGTTCAGATGTAGCTCATCTGCCAACTGGCAGAATGGTTCAGATGTAGCTCATCTGCCAACTGGCAGAATGGTTCAGATGTAGCTCATCTTGCCAATGCTAGGGAGGGTTTGCAGGCCCGCTTTCGTGGGAGACCTTTATTCGCTTGCAGAGAAAAAAAAATGAAAAGGCGGCAATACAAGGGCATCATGACCTTGGTGCTGTTTCTGCAAATACAAGGGCAGTAATTTTCTTGTTTTCATCGACTACTATTCATTCAGCTGATGACTGGAGAAGCGATCCTCGGACAGTTTCAGACGCAGGGTCATCAGCCTATCATTTATCCCACGTGGAAGGCTGTCAAGCTGTCGTGCAAGTTTGGTTCGCATAGCAAAGCCCACGCCTGGGGTTCTTGGGGTGCCATCTGGCTTCCCAATGCAGCAGAAGGTGTAGACCCCTCCAGCTTCCTCCACCTGGGTTTCTCCGACGAACCTGGTTTCGCTCAGGGCTGCTATGTCCACCTGGTAGCGATACACACCAGCAACAAACACCCACAGTTGGTGTGTGACGGCCTGGGTGTCCAGTACACAGACCACTCTTCCGTCTTCACCACACCCAATGGAGTGTCCAGAATGGCTCTGTACAGGGATGCTATTCACCCGTCAAGAAAGGAGACGGCACGCATGGCAGAAGACCTGTTTCCCCCTCACCCCACGTTCGGACCAACCGAAGGGAGAATACAAAGAAACGAGCGTACTAATCCCTCACGGTTACGGTCCAATGAACACCCCTCCACCTCCACTTCACCCACCGCCGTGCAGCCATCCACCCTCCTTCACCCAGAAGACAATCCCCTCCATTGCCTGCTGTCCCTAACGACCACCCCCTTGCCTTTCCCCTTCCCTCGACCGATTCCCCCTCTCCCCTCTTTCCTCCCCATCATGATGAAAGTTTTCCTCCTCTACCACGTTCCCTGCAAAGGTCGTCCCCAACCTCGTCTCCCCTCCGCCACCCACACCCTCAATTAGCCTCACAGTCGGAAACGGCGGATGAACATCGCCGGTATCCGTCACCTCCAGTGGTGCTCCATCCAGGTTACCCCATGTTCTACCCCCCTGTGCCTCCTCATACACCACCTGGTTTGTGGCACTGGCCCTGTTACATGCCTGTTGCCCCAACCTCGCCTTTTGGACAGCATAGCTTTCTACACAATGTGTGTGTGTGTGTTTGTTTGTTTGTTTGTTTGTGTGTGTGTGTGTGTGTGTGTGTGTGTGTGTGTGTGTGTGTGTGTGTGTGTGTGTGTGTGTGTGTGTGTGTGTGTGTGTGTGTGTGTGTGTGTGAATGTGTGTGTGATTTCTTGAGGACCTAGCTGCCAGTATCAAATGAACATTCAAAACGGAAATATAGAACCTGATTGATCTCATAAAGAAAAAACAAAACAAAAAATAAAACAAAATAATTGTGCTTGATCGCTGAACGCAGACCAGTGAAAAGACGCTCTGCTGATTCTCTGCGTTTGTTATTCGTGAACGATCAGTGAGGAAGAAGGAAAGCATTTAAAAGACTCTCCTGTTCGTGCGTGGAATGGACAATATTTTACTTTGTGTGTGTATTCTTTCTTGTGTAGGTAGGTTGTGTGACGTGTGTGTCGTGTTTTAGATCTTTCTTTTGGTTGGTATAAGTGCAGTTTTACACTTGCCATTTCTTTTATTAATCTTATTGATTTATTTATTCATTTTACTAACCCAAACAATCATCATCTCTAACTGCGATACAGTGTGATTTGATGCGCTGTGTGAAGTTGCTGCCAACGTTAATTGCACACAGTACATACAGATTTCTTTTATCAATATTCTTTTTTTTATTTTAAAGGAAAGCAAACGAACAAACAAAACAAAAAAAAACCTTTGATACACTGACTGAATAGTTTGCCTACGCTCCCAGTGTTTTGTTTCAGTATATTACAGTTCTCTTTGTACTGCTAGTTGTTGTTTTGTTTCGTTTTCTTATCATAACTGATCTTCAGCTTCCACTGACAACAATGTCAGACTCAAATGAAAACACCATGCGTTTTGACCAAGCCAACGGGACAAGGATTGCTCACTTAAATGTCTACCATTTATATAATAAAATACGTGATATATGTTTACTTTTGAAAGGACCCCCTAACCTCCACGTGCTCGGACTCAGCGAAATGCGTCTTGACTCCCGAATGACAATGAAATGCTGTCGATCCTCAGCTATGACATAATTCGTCGGGATGCAGTTAACCATGGTGAGACTGGACTCGCAGTTTATATACACAATAGTTTATCCCAATTTGTCAAAAGAAGAACCGATCTGGAGACCACAATGATTGAGTGCATCTGGATTGGAATAAAATATTCTATGTCACCCCCCATTCTTCTTGGATATATATACAGAAACCCCGCATCGACATATACCTGGCTTGATGACTTTGTACATATGATGGATCAAGTTAACGCTTGTAACCGCAACACCTTGCTGCTTGGTGACTTCAACTATGTCATATTAAAGTCCAAACCAGCCTGGCAGTCAACCATTACACTGTTTGGGTTACAACAACTGATAAAGAATCCCACCAGAGTTACGTCCACTTCCTCTACCCTGTTGGATCACATATATACTAATAACGAACCTTTGATATCCAATGTGAATGTCCCAGACAAGAGTATCAGCGACCATTCTGTTATTGTCTGCACCTGGCTGGATAAACCGCCTAAATCACAATGCAAAGGCCATACAACTATGTACTACAGATCTTTCAAGAACTTTGATAAAAATGCTTTTTTCCATGATCAAAACGTAGCGCCATTTGATAATGTTTCAAATCTCTCTGACCCCACCGAAGCTCTGGATACCTTTTATGATATATTTCTTTCTGTGACAGACAAACACGCGCCTTTTCGAAGGTAAAGAATTAAATGTCTCAGTCTTCCTGGATGGCTCACACCGGAAATATAAAAAGCAATGAAGGAATGCGATCGCCTTCTATGTGAAACTAAACGGCAAGAGAAAGAAAATTTAGAAAGAAAATTTAGAGGATGTTAAAAACAAACAAACAAACAAACAAACAAACAAAACACACACACACACACACACACACACACACACACACACACACACACACACACACACACACACACAAAACAAAAAAAACAAAAAAACAAAACAAAACAAAAAAACGTGAGAGGGAAAAAATGAAATTAGACTATAAAAAACAAAGAAACAAAGTAAAAGATCTCATTCGTGCTTCCAAACAAGCATACTTCAACAAAATGTTAAATACTAATAAAGATACTTCCTCATTATGGCAAGCAATTTATGAAATTACTAACAAGTCTCGTGTTGAAACTCCAAAACACTACACCTGGTCGCCTGATACATTTAATACTCATTTCTTAAACATGGCGGAGTCAACAAAATCTAGCGAAACACTATCCGCCGAAAATTATAATCTGCCTTCCTGTCTTTTAACATTCTGTAACGGCAGACTTCAGCATGAGTATTCCTTTAAAATACCTCTTCTTGCAGTCCACGAAATTGGTGCGCTCATTTCCAGTGTAAGAAACAAAAAATCTATTTGACCTGATGGAATTAGTGCCTCTCTATTGAAACTCGCACTTCCTTACATTGTTGTTCCCCTTACATTCATATACAACGTGTGCATCGAACAGGGTGTTATTCCCCATGCTCTTAAGACAGCAAAAGTTATCCCTTTACCGAAATCAAAAGACACGTCAGATTAATTTTGAACAACTTCAGACCAATTTCACTTCTGTTAGTTTTATTGAAACCACGCGAAATACATGTTCACAAACATCTTATGCAATATCTTGAAACTCACAAACTCTTCCATCCTTTGCAGTCAGGCTTCCGACATCGTCATTCATGTCAAACAGCATTAGTCCGCTTGTGTGATTCATGGTTGTCTGGCATCAACCGCAGCGAAATTGTAGGTGCTGTTTTTCTTGACTTAAAGAAAGCTTTTGATCTTGTTGACCACAAAATATTACTTAAAAACTGTCATTGTATCTCAGAGACCCCACCACGCTGTCCTTTTTCGAATCATTCCTTATAGACAGAACACAACACGTGTTTACTAGTGGTAACACTTCTTCCACTGAAGCAATTCAAAGTGGAGTTCCTCAAGGATCCGTTCTTGGCCACTTCTATTCTGCATATTCATCAATGACCTTCCTTTGGCTCTATCAGACCCAAGAGTCTCGTGTGATCTTTTTGCAGATGACACTTCCCTTCATTCCAATACTGTCAGCGTTTCTTCTGTTCAATATTCTCTTCAGACGGGCATAAATGATGTTTCTAAATGGTGCAAATCCAATTTTATGGCGCTTCATCCCCCCAAAACAAAGAGTATGATTCTTGCACCAAGACAAAAGCATAAAAAAATCCACTTGTCCTCACTTTGAATGTCCATGACAATTCCATTGAAAAAGTCCACGAGCACCGTGTCTTGGGAGTCATAATAGATGATGAACTGAGATGGCAATCACACATTAATTCTGTCTGCTAAAGGTTGGCACACAGTCTTTTTTTACTTACTCAGCTCAAGCCTTACACAGACAGTGATGCTCATAAAATGTTCTTCCACGCTCACTGTCTTTCTCACATTAATTACGCATCTGTAGTCTTGAGCTGTGTTGAAGATGTTCATCTTATAAAGCTAAATTCCCTACACAAGAGAGCAGCCAAAATAATTTTACCAGATCCTTCATTGTTAACTTTTGAAAAACAAGCCAGATTAAACATCCTTCCATTGCAAAAACAGTTAGTATTCAACAAAGCGTTACTTGTGTACAAAGTGCGCAACAACTTGGCACCACAATATCTACATTCGCTTACCCGAGCCTCATGCTGATACGGCTCAAACAAGTACATTTTACCACGCACCCGCATTGATATATTCAAAACAAGTTTTGCATTTTCAGGTGCATCCCTATGGAACTCTCTCCCTGTGCACATACAAACGAGCAGTTCTCTTCCTGCTTTCAAGTCAAATTTTCCCACCATAAATGACTCAGATATCGAAGCGACCGTTGGCAGTAACAATGAGGGCATTTATATGTCTAACTTATTGGATCCGTTTTTATTGTTTCTCCTTATTGTTGTTTTGGTTTTGTTCTTACTATGTCCTATTTTCTTTTCATTCACTTTGTTTTGTTTGCCTGTTTGATTTCTTTAATTTTCTTCTATTTTGTGTGCATGCATGAATTTATTCATTTCATTCCAGCAAAATGGTGAGAATAGCTGTTGTATAAGTGATATTGGTGATGGTAGTAGTCATTTAAGTATTAATTACAACTGTAGGTGGATTTGATGATAACAACAATGTGGCTTTAGTCTTCCGGTTATCGATATTAGTGACACATTTCTCTCTCTGTGTCTCATCCTTTTGTCTGTGTGTGTGTGAGTGTGTGTGAGTGTGTGTGTGTGTGTGTGTGTGTGTGTGTGTGTGTGTGTGTGTGTGTGTGCGTGTGTGTCTGTTCTTTATCATATTCTTTCTGCAGGACTCCCCCCCTCTCTCTCTCTTTTTAATTCTTTCTCCCCTTCTCATTAAATATACGTGTGCTATTGTAACTGATGTAGATTAGCAAGGACAGGTTGGAAGAATGGGCCATGCCCAAAATCTTAATCCTTGAATAAAAAATAAAAAAAAAGTTTTGAGTTCTGAGTTGTGAGTTCTCTGTCTTTTCCTGTTTACGACAATGTCTCAACGTGGCATCCTGGAGCGTGGCTTGACTGATGTCGTTCCTGAGACGTCAGTGACTGTTGACATGACAACGTCCCTTTTGTTTTTCTTTCCCTTGTATCTTGTAGGAGGGTGGGCGGGGGCGTGGGGGGTGCGGAGGCAAGGGGTGAGGGGGGTGGTGGTTTTGGGACGAGGGGGTGGGTATGGAAAAAGTAGGGGGAAAGGAAAGATGGGGGCAGGGGTGGGGTGGATGGGATGTGGGAAGGCTATGGCAACACTATTGGGTTATTATTAGTGGTAACGAGAAGAAGAAGAGGAAGAAGAAGAAGAATGACAAGAATAAAAGAATAAGTATCATCTTTAACATTGCGATTCTTTATCATGGTCATTATCATCATCATCATCATCATTATTATTGTTGTTTTTGTTGTTGTTATCATTATCATTACTTGATTCTTTCAAATATATATGTATATATATATATATATATATATATGTGTGTGTGTGTGTGTGTGTGTGTGTGTGTGTGTGTGTGTGTGTGTGTGTGTGTGTGTGTGTGTGTGTGGTGTACATTTGCTTGCAGCATTGTAGAACAAACTTTAATCTGCAGTAGAGATATTTTCGCCACGTGTGATAACAAGGTAACATCAAAGTTTAAAGCACAATGATGATGGTAGTGATGACGATAATGATGATAATAATGAAGACGACGACAGTGGTGGCGATGGTAATTTATGATGATGATGATGTTGACAGTTATGGTGATGGTGATGGAGATGATGCTGATGATCATGATGATGACAGTGGTGAAAAAACAAAACAAAAAAACAACAACAACAAAAATGAAAAAATGAAGTTCAGCTGGTAACTAAAAGCGAAAGAAAGACAAAAAGAAAGAAAAAAAAAGAAGGGAAGAAGGAAAGATTAAAAGAAAAGAAAAATCCTTCATTCAACTGAGTGCATATTTTTGTGTATTTGTATTTCATTTTATCACAACAGATTTCTCTGTGTGAAATTCGGGCTGCACTCCCCAGGGAGAGCGCGTCGCTACCCTACAGCGTCACCCATTCTTTGTATTTTTTCCTGCGTGCGGTTTTTTATTTGTTTTTTTCCTATACATTGTGATGACGATTATGATAATGATGATGATGGCGATGACACACACACACGCACACACACACACACTCTCTCTCTCTCTTTCACTAATATATATATATATATATACGCATATACACGCACACACACACACGCACGCACGCACGCACGCACATTCACACACGCGTGTGCGTACATACTCATTCTCTCTCTTTCTCTGTTTATTTGTATGTCTATAACACACACACACACACACACACACACACACACACACACACACACACACACACACACACACACACACACACACACACGCACACACACACACACGCACACACACGCAGTATTCCATTTTCACAGCTGAACATATATAGCCATACTTATGGCCTTAAATTATATTTCAGACATTCCAAAAACTGTATGTGATATTTTATTATGTGTAGACTCGAAGTCAGTGTTACAAACTATAGAATGACAATGAAAATAAAACATATTATTCATCAATTGACAAAACAGGGCATTAATATGACTTTCTGTTGGGTACCTTCGCACAGTGGAATATCTTCCAATGAGTGGGTAGACCAAGCAGCCAGAAGAACAGCACGTAATTTCGAAGGAGCAATACAACTTGACATCCAGTTAGATCTACATGAATGCTTTAGTAGCATAAAAATATATATCTAGAAATCGATTTAAGAAATTGCTTATCGATTCAAATAATCAATATTACCAGTATTGTGTAAACACAAAGAATGCAGCTAATCCCAAACATTTTCTAAATTTGACACCAAGAGCACATTCAAGACAAATCACAAGTCTAATGTATAGAATTCGTTTGAATGCCTTTCGTACAAAATTTTCAAAAAATATAAAATGTATGTGCGGTAAGCAAATATCTGTAAACCATGTACTCATTCATTGTCCTAGCATAAGACAGTTAATTCCAAAAGATGTAGTTGACGACTTGTTTACCAATATTCCATCAGCCACTGAAAAGATTTTGAATGATTATTCATTGCTTAGAATGTTTTCGGAAATTTTAAACTCCAGTCCAGTTGGTATCCTCCTTTGATGTATTCTAATTAATGTCGCTATTTATATTTACATTGTTGTAAGTTCATACTTGTTAATATGCAAGCTATTTATATTTTCATTATTGTAAGTTCATACTTGTTGATATGCATACACATATTCTACTTCCTATGACACCTCATTCATTCCACACCACAGTCTCTTTAGCCTTTAATTTCTTATTGTGTATTTTTCCTCTGCTACGTAGGATGAACACTTTCTTACATGAATATACATATGTATTCCATTTCTTTTATCCACTACTTTTCTTCTTTCCGTCTAATAACACTTACAGTGAATAGACGTTAACTCACTCAGTACGGCCAGTCCTCTCTTCTCCTCTACACAGACCCCTCGGATGTCCAGTGGGTGTCTGAATGACCCAACCTTTAGCTTCCGTCGTCAGAATTGTGGTATTCTTTGTCAACATTCACCTTTTCAGTATAAGAGCCTTCCACTTGCAATATTTTGATGATGATAATTGGCGTGAAACGCTGTTAACGTTGTCTCTTTCGCCGTTCGTATGGAGAGAGTTAAACTGAAGAAAACACGCAGTGAGAAATAAACTCAGAGATGTTTTGTGTGTCGTGTGATCTCCGAAGCATTTTATTCGCTGTCCAGTGTTCTGTGTGTGATTTGGTTTCAAAAAGAGAAGCATTCTGACCATGGCTTTGGATAGTTCGGAGCAATAGCCTCGTTACAGAATATTGTATGTGTTTGGCAAGACAGATGGTCTACACTGACTGTCCTAAAGCCCTCTTGGCCGAGATATTGTGGATGTAACCTGGGCAAGACACTCTCCGCTGTAATCAAAGTATAGCTATATATGTGTGTATATATATATATATATATATATATATATATATATTTTTTTTTTTTTTTTTTTTTTTTTTTTTTTTCACGGAGGACGAAAGTATTCAAATTAAAATCATACTTGTACAGCAGAAATAGTCTTGACTTCTGTTTTCAAGTAACGAAGAGCTGACATTCCTAACCAAACTGTGCTTCAACATGCTTTAGCATCTGATGCGGAATTATGGAAACAAAACAAGAACATTAAAATGCCATCATTTCTTTATTGTCTCGTGTGCACAGCGGTATTCGACATACCACATCTGAATTGCATCACTGCCTGTTTAAAAAAACGTATTTACAACATTTGAAATATCGGCCGCATTGTTAGTTGAAGTTTTAAACGTGTTGAAGAAGGAAAATATAGCACTATTTCGAAGAATTAACATACAATACTGATATGTTCCACTGCTTGATTGCCCCAGACAAAACCTTAACCCACACCGACTTAAAACACAAACGAATTTTTATTGCCCATGTATGTATACCTTTACAAATATGACGATAATATGGAGACATACATATCATGTACATATATACATACATACAGATAGATAGATATAGAGACAGACAGACAGGACAGAAAGTTGGATATGTTCATAAAGAGAGAAACAGAGAGAGGGACAGAGAGAGACACACACAGAGAAAAACAGAGATAGATGGAGAGAGAGACAGAAACATAGAGAGAGAGACAGTAACACACACAGAAACAGAGAGAGAGATATAGAGAGACAGACAGACAGACAGGCAGGCAGTGACAGAGAACAGAACAGACAGACAGACAGAGAAGACACCGCCGAGGCTGTGTGACTGACTAACTAAGCGGAGACCCTCTCTCCCTCCCTGTCACTTGCTTTGCTGGTACGGTAGCAGGTGGATGTCAGGCCGCAGTCGCCGAAGCACCAGGTACATCCCACCCACACCCACCCCCGCCCCCACCACCAACATGGCGAAGGCCATGCCCCCGAACTGCCCCGCAGTATACCCGGACGACGACGACGACGATGAATCCTCGCTCTGCTGGTCACCGCCTACCACTGCCCCTCCAGCGAGACCCCCGGCTAGCCCTCCTGCTCCCTTGGGCAGGGCGCCGCCGTTCCAGCGTCGATCCATGGAGCTCCAGTTCCTCACGGAATCCTTTACCACGTGCAGCTCGTGCGTCTTGAGCAGGTGCTTGACGCGGATGGTCACGCCTTTCCGCACGGCGTCCTGCCAGTTCCGCAAGGCATCGCGACACGAGATCTGCTCCTTGAGGGTGGGGGATGAAGAGGAGGAGGTTGAGGTGGTGGTGGTGGTGGAGGTGAGTGGCGGCGGCCCCAGGAGGCAGAAGAAGATGTTGAGCCTGTTGCTGACCACGTCCTGCCACACCATCACCTTGGCCACCCGTAGCATACTCACGCCAGAAGACCCGGCCACCGCCGAGCGCACGGCGGACAGGAAGCTGTAGCGCTGGTCCGTCACCACGGAAGCGGAGTAACTCCCCCCGTCCACGGCGAAGAAGACGTACAGCTCCTGGTCGCTCTTCCGGTAGCACATGCTGACGTCGAAGGCGGACAGGTCCATGTGCATGGGCACGTAGTTGAAGATATTGATCATCTTCTCGCTGGCGTCAGGGAAGTGCATGCGGGCCGAGTCCCAGCGCATCCGCCTCTTGGCCATCCTCAGGCGGAGGAGCTCGCCAGGACGTGGCAAGGTGGAGGAGAAAGAGGAGGAGGAAGAGGAGGAGGAAGAGCCGGGGCTCTTGGACAAGTACCCTTCACGGGTCCAACGGTCTCGCCCACCCCAGGACTTCAAAGCCTTATCCCCGAAGAGCTGGAAGAAGGGGCCCAGGTCTCGCTGGATGGCGGAGGTGTTGAGCAGGTAGGTGCCGACCAACATGTTCATGCGCGACAGGTCCAGGTCGCTGTTGATGCTCTGCAGCCTGGCTCTGATCCGCGGGGAGGGCCAGTCGGCCAGGAAGTACACCTCCTGTACCATGCCCTCGTCCGTGTCGTCCGCCCACACGTCCACCTGCCCACCGCACGTGCGCGCGTGTACGCCGCCGCGTGTACGCACATTTACACGCATACACAGATGCACATATATAAATCCACACACACACACACACAGATATATATATATATATATATATATATATATATATATATATATATATATACAGATGCACACACACACACAGACGGATGAATACATCGATGAATACACACACACACACACACACACATATATATATATATGTATATATATATATATATATATATATATATGTGTGTGTGTGTGTGTGTGTGTGTGTGTGTGTGTGTGTGTACATACATACATACAGACAGACAGACAGACAGACTTCACACACGCACGAGTGAACACACACACGCTCTCTCTCTCTCTCTCTCTCTCTCTCTCTCTCTCTCTCACACACACACACACACACACACACACACACACACACACACACATCATCATCATCATCATCATCGTCATCACCAGCAACAGCAGCATCATTGCCATTACATTCATTATTAATATCCTCCTCTTCATCATCATCATCACCACCATCACCATCACCATCATCATCATCATCATTGCTATCACCACCACCAGCATTACCATTACCATCATTATTAATCTCATCATCGTCATCATCCTCATCACCAGCAGCAGCAGCAGCAGCAGCAGCATTACCATCACCATTATCATTAATATCCTTCTCCTCTTCATCATCATCATCACCATCATCACAATCAACATCATCATCATCAGCACCAGCACCCATCATCATCAAAAGATACCTTCAAGTCTCTCAGCCAGCGCTGGCCCTGGTACTTGAAGTCCCGCTGGCCGTATTTCAGTAACTCCTGGGCGTGCCTCATGGTGATATGGGTGCTCTCCCCTCCCTCGCTCGTGCTCAGACCTGGGGGAGGTAAGAGGGACGGGCGTTAGAGAGCGGACATTATGTGCTGTTGAATCCTGCTGAAGTGATATCGTGGTGGCGTGAATCTTCAGCGTAATGACTACTTTTAAGTGGTGTGATTGATTTTGCTGAACGAAATTGTTGTCATCCCAAGATGAAAAACTCCAGATGGAGAATGGTGACTGACATCCTGACTTTCAAGCACTGACTTATATCGGCGAGTTGACGGTCCTTCATTGACGGGCTGCTTCGTCAGCAGAAGTAAATGGGTTAAGAGGCACGGATGCCCAGACCTTGGCGAGTTGACAGATAAAATATTAAGAGGTATGGAAACACACACACACACACACACACACACACACACACACACACACACACACGCTCTCTCCGCCAACTTCAGCATCCACACCCCAACCATCAACCACCCCACCACTCACACACCTACCCTCATCCACCACCACCACCTCTTCTGTCCCATCACCGACACCCAACACCACAACCACTCTACCCATCCTTTCCCCCAGCCCGCCATGCAAAAACTTCCAACCTCCCCCCCCCCACCCCCCCCCCCCCCCTCCGCCCCTCCAGAACCACCCCCTAAAACAGAGACCGCTCACCTACCCTAACACTCACCCACATCTCTCTCTCACCTTCAGACAAAAGAACTCACGGTGCGGTTCCTATCATCCTTACAAAATAATGCATTCCAAACGTGCAAACATGCTCGGCGAAATCGTACACAAATCCGAGAAGTTTAAGATACACAGAGAACAAAGATGAAGCTGTCAGAATGTCAGGGAGTCAAGACACATTCACTGGCACTGTTTTGTTGGAGGAAAGGCATACCAATCGAAGCCATCGCATTTCCTCTCCGTGGCCCATGTTTTCATCTTCCTCCATTCTGGAGCATTATGAATCTTCTTCTTCTTCTTCGTTCGTGGGCTGCAACCCCCACGTTCACTCGTATGCACACGAGTGGGCTTTTACGTGTATGACCGTTTTTACCCCGCCATGTAGGCAGCCATACTCCGCTTTCGGGAGTGTGCATGCTAGGTATGTTCTTGTTTCCATAACCCACCGAACGCTGACATGGATTACATGATCTTTAACGTGCGTATTTGATCTTCTGCTTGCATATACACACGAAGGGGGTTCAGACACTAGCAGGTCTGCACATGTGTTGACCTGGGAGATCGTAAAAATCTCCACCCTTTACCCACCAGGCGCCGTCACCGTGATTCGAACTCGGGACACACAGATTGAAAATCCAACGCTTTAACCACTGGGCTATTGCGCCCGTCGTTCTATGAATCGATTGAGCCGAAATTTGGCGATCGATTTAAACTCATTCAGAACTAGTTTCATGACCTAGTATAAAAACCAGTTATAATCTGTATGGATTGTAAATATATATTAAAGTTGAACGACAAATCATGAACATTTCTTATGACTGGAACATCAGTCCAAAGAATGTAGGATCATGCTTACTGACAGCCTGCACGTAGTTCATGCCACCAGCTTCTCTCGCGTTCTGGCAGGAGACTCCCACTGCAGCTGCCCAACCTTCCACCAGCCCCCCTCCCAACCCCCATCCCTCACCCATAACCCCCTACACACGCTCCACCCAGTAGCTTCTCACCTTCAGGCAGAGGACTGATGGTACAGTTCCCCAACCGCAGCTGTCTACCCTTCCACCAGCCCCCTTCCTACCCCTAATGCCTCACCGACCCCTCACCTATACCCCCCCCCCAGCCCCCTCCACCATGCACCCCCACACGTGCTCCACCCAGCAGTATCTCTCACCCTCAGGATGAGGACTGAAGGTGCGGTAACCATTGTAGCTGTCCACCCTTCCAACAGCACCCCTCCCCACCCACAACCACACACCCACCCTTCTCACCCACAGCCTTACACCCACCCTCCCCACCCACAACCCCACACGCACCCTCCTCACCCACAATCACATCCATCCCTCCCCACCCACAATCCCAAACTGACTGTGTGGTAACCACTGTAGCTGTCCACCCTTCAACTCGCACCCCCCCCCCCCCCCCCCCCCTCGCCCCTGCCTGTCGCCTGTAACCCCCACCACCCCTACACGTGACGCACCCAGCAGCATCTTTCAACTTCACACACAAGATTCATGCGTGGTGAAGTTCCCATCCTAGCTGTCCACCCTTCACCCTTCCCTTCCCCATCCCTAATGCCACCCACAACCCTCTGCCACCCCTTCCAATACCCTCACGACTGCACGCGCCCAACCGAACAGCATCTCTTACCTTTAGGCAGAGGGCTGACGGTGAAGTTTTGTATATGTATTTGTATTTCTTTTTATCACAACTGTGTGAAATTCGGGCTGTTCTCCCCAGCGTCGCTATACCACAGCGCCACCCTTTTTTTTTTTTTTCCTGCGCGCACTTTTATTTGTTTTTCCTATCGAAGTGAATTTTCCTACAGAATTTTGTCAGGAACAACCCCTTTGTTGCTGTGGGTTCTTTTACGTGCGCTAAGTGCATGCTGCACACGGGACCTCAGTTTATCGTCTCATCCGAATGAGTCCAGACCACCACTCAAGGTCTAGTGGAGGGGGAGAAAATATCGGCGGCTGAGCCGTGATTCGAACCAGCACGCTCAAATTCTCTCGCTTCCTAGGCGGACGCGTTACCTCTAGGCCATCACTCCACAGTTCCCGTGGTAGCTATCTACCCTTCAATCAGCACCCCTCCCCACCCCTAATCCCACCGCCTACCCCGCTACCCACCACGCACCCTTACAAGCGCCCCACCCAGCAGCATCTCTCACCTTCAGGCAGAGGGCTGACGGAACAGTTTCCGTCGTAGGTGTCCACCACGTACTGCACGTGGTTGGTGTAGTCCTCCACGATCCTCAGCTGGGTCAGCCCGA
>NC_134898.1:33459935-33474935 GCF_041734735.1 Babylonia areolata
AAGAGGCTATTGAGGGGTGTCATCAACAAAATGGCTATTGAGGGGTGTCATCAACAAAATGGCTATTGAGGGGTGTCGTCAACAAAGAGGCTATAAAGAGGTGCCATCAACAAAGAGGCTATAAAGAGGTGTCGTCAACAAAGAGGCTATAAAGAGGTGCTGTCAACAAAAAGGCTATTGAGGGGTGTCGTCAACAAAGAGGCTATTGAGAGGTGCCGTGAACAAAGAGGCTATTGAGGGGCGTCATCTATGATCAAAAGCGTAGTTCGAACGCGAATCGAACCTGCACCGACCAACCTGGGGCCGTATTCAAGACAAACTTCTTTTTTTTTTTTTTTACTTGAGCAAGTTACTCTTGACTGATAAGGGCCCGAGGGTACAGTTTATCTTGAAGGTTAACTCTCTCCATACGAACGGCGAAACAGACGACGTTAACAGCGTTTCACCCCAATTACCACCATCAAAACATTGCAAGCGGAAGGCTCTTATACTGAAGAGGTGAATGTTGACAAAGTTACCACAATTCTGACGACGGAAGCTAAAGGTTGGGTCATTGAGACACCCACTGGACATCCGAGGGGTCTGTGTAGAGGAGAAGAGAGGACTGGCCGTACTGAGTGAGTTAACTTCGTATCAAGACACGCGTGGTGCACTCTCTAATCAAAAATCGTATTCAAGACATGCGCAGTGCACTCTCTAATCAAAAATCGTATTCAAGACATGCGCAGTGCACTCTCCAATCAAAAATCCTGGTTATTCCCCTCTGCACAGCTCTTTTCACGCCACTATAATTTCGAGGATTGTTGAGAAAGTTAGTGAAACACGTGCAATCCGCAAAGCACGCCTGTTTTTCCTAAACAAAAGGATCCGCCATTTTACCCCTGCTTTGTGGGTTGTCACCCTTGACAGGTAGTATGGGTGAATTGCCTTTGTTTGTAGACCCATGGGTAGGCTCTTGTGTTCCTAATACCAGGTACTGCTTACCCTCGGGCAGTTTGCCTTGCCCCTCAGGCAGATTACCCGCAGGTATACAGGGCACCGATGGTCTCTTTAATACGGCCCCTGATGGACTGATGATGAGAGACTCAATGACTCACCTGTCTCGTTGCTGGACGTGACGCTCATGGCGGCACGGCCATTTGGGTGGTCATACACCTCTACGGCTTCCATCGTTCTCTGCTTCTCAACCAGGGTCGCTTCCACGTGCACCGCGAACTGCGACGGAAGTTTTGGCATCGTCATCTGCTGCTGGTGAGTTCTGGTGTTCGGCTGACGATGATGGGGACCCTCCCGTTTGTTGTCATTGTAGTTGTCGTCGGCGTTCCTCGCAGCCGTTGGGTGGGAGGAACAAAGGTTGGTCAGGGTAGGGGTGGTTGGGGTGGTGGGGGCCGTTTGGGAGAGGGAATGGGACGGAGAAGGGAGGAGGAGGAGGAAGGCAACGAGGAGGAGGAAGAGGTGGAGTGGGTGGTGGCGTGAGAGTGATGAGGGGAGAAGGGGGATGTGGTAGTGGTGAGGTGGAGAGGAGGAGGAGAGGAGGAAGTGTCCGTTCATCTTTTTTGTCTTTTTGTTTGTTTGTTTGTTTTTGTTTATTTGAGTTTGTTTTGTTTACAGGTGGTGGTACGTGGGAGGGTGACGATGATGATGGTGGTGGTTTTTTGGGTGGTTAGTAGGGTTTGGATTTGCAGGCTGTGTGTATGTGTGTGTTGGGGGGGGGGGGAGGTGTGTGGGGGGGTGGTTGGTAGGGTTTTGGTTTGCAGGCTGAGTGTGTATGTGTGTGGGGGGGGGGGGGGGGGGGGGGGGGCAATGGGAGGGGGATTTCTAGACTTTTGTTGCAGTTTGTTGTTGTATGGTTGGTTTGCTGTGGTTGGCTGGTTTCTGGGACTGTGTCTTACTTCTTGTCTCTCCCGCAGTGTATCTGCTTCTCACTGACTCTGTGTGTCTCCCCGTGATATGCTTCGAAAAAATTCTTTGTCACTTGATTTCTATTCTGCACAACAGTTTCGAGAGTCCTTTTTTTTATATATATATTTTCTTCGTCAGAAGTTCGCGACCTTAAGTTAAAGGAAAAGAAAATGAAATAAAAAGAAAGCAAAACAAACAATGATATTTTGGGCCACAGCTCGGTACACCAAAAGCTAAATCCACGCTGATCCAAAAGGCGAGACCTTGAACCAGTGTGTTGACCACAGGAATTATTTGCCTTCCTACAGAAAAAAAGAAAGAAAAAAAAAACAAACAAAAAAACGTGGAATTAATCATATGTACATCATTCTTATTATTTGTTATTTACTCATTGATACACCACTAAAAAGACTAAAAAAAAATTATCAAAATTCTTATTTGTAAATGAAAATAATTCGTCGTCACACACACACACACACACACACTTTGTTTTAGTCATTTAAATATTCTTCCTAAGTCGGATTTCTGTGGGATTTGGTGCCAGCTATCAGGCAGGACGTTTATTTATACGGATTTTCTTCCTTTTTCGGAATTAACCTGCAAGCCGGCCCTCTTACAGCAACACCACCAAGACATCATGTCATCATACTACTGGCAACTGAGAAGAACTTATATCAGAATGTGCAAATTAAGGCGACATGTCAGGTCAGAAAGATGACGTAAAAAATAACATTACGTCACCGATTATGAGCGTAGTCTCTGACGAAGCTGCTGGGTTGCTGCAGCGAAAATTCAGATTTTTCACTCACTTGTGTAAATACAGTGAGTCTATGTTTTAACCCGGTGTTCGGTTGTCTGTGTGTGTGTGTCTGTGTGTCCGTGATAAACTTTAACATTGCTATTTTCTCTGCAAATACTTTGTCAGTTGACACCAAATTTGGCATAAAAATAGGAAAATTTCAGTTCTTTCCAGTCATCTTGTTTAAAACAATTTTGCACCTCTGGGATGGGCACCAAAAAAAAAAAAAAAGAAGCCAAATTATATGCAAACTGAATTTACTGTTATATTTATATATTTTTTATTCTCTAAACTTGGCACTTTGATCTGATATTCTGACACAAGAGCAGTCATTTTTATCATTTTTTGTTCAATCAGGAACTTCTTTTGCTAAGCATGGAAGTTATATTTCTGGTGCATGTTTTTGCTGCAGATAGTAAAAAAGAGAAATTAATATGTAATTAATGCTAGGGGGGTTATTTTGCTTTAAACTGATCTTTCTCATCTTAAACATTACATTTTGAAATTATACTCAATACATAAAAAGCTTGTGTGTTTTACTCTCAGTGTACAGGGCTTTCACTATGTTCATTTGCCCAAGTGGTCTTTTTTTCGGAAAATACTAAAATCAATACTACGAGTGGACTTTATAGATCTATTGGCTGAGCCCTGAAGGTCATGGGCAAAAATCAATTGCGTACACATATTTATACATATTCAAAGTGCGTGTTCATATTCCACGTGAACGCGAAGGACGCCATTTTGTTTCAAGTTGTTAACCTGCCTGTTCAATCCTATATTCAATCGACAATACACGATAACATGTGATGGAAAGTTGGAGAAGGAGACCGTTAAATATTTATTCAGAGAAAGATTTGTGAACGCCTCGTCACTTACTGGATTATGCCCCAAACTGCCATAAAAATATCCACAGAATCAGTCGGGATTCACAGTTAAAAATAATAAACCATGAGAGTTAATACCCTTGATGAAACGTAAAAATTTCCAGTCTTGACTTTTCTCAAAATGAAGTCCTTTTCACTTCATACGACGTTTAGAAGTACTTGTACTTGGCTCTACATGTTATTAGTTGAACAAAATACTCAATTTTCATATCAGCTTTAAAACTATAAAACTAGAATGAACATAAAACAGAAATTGAATCGACCGTGTCGTACTACATTCCCATTCCTAGCGGGTGTAACTAAACTTGTACATCTATCTAGATCCAGAGAAAACGGCTAAATGTTGCAGTGTGATTGCGGCGATAGCCACGTCTCCTTTACCGCGGACTTAAAAAGAATTTTTAATTGCCCTTAAAGATTTTTTGAATGCCCAAGATACACCAGAATAATATGATTTAAACAGCGTTCTCACTGCGAATACCACAATCGATTTATCGCCCTTTAAAAATGCATGTTTAAATGTTAAATTTTTGAACGTCAGTTAAGGAGCCATGATAGTGTATTGGGTAAGACAGTTTCTTCTCACCCGAACACGCGAGTTTCGAATCTGCCATCAGGACTTTTTTTTTCTTTTTTTCTTTTTTTTTTAACCCGAAGCTTTATAATAACAAATACAGAACACATTTTAACGATTACAATTTTTTTTAAGTGTATCACAAGTGAGTCTTGAAGGCCTTGCCTCTCTTGTGTTTGTTTGTTGTTGTTTAACAAAACAGGTGTTGGTTTTGAACTTTGTTTTATTCATGATCTGTCTATCTATCAATCTATCTATCTATTGTCTATACATATATATAGACATGCATACATACATACAAATAGTTCACACTTTCTTCGTGTCCTGGGCTATACAATTATATAATCATATATATATATATATATATATATATATATATATATATAATTTGTAATCTTTTGATTTCTTCCTTACCTTTTCTTTTTGTTCTTGTTTTAACACAAAAGCGAATACCTTTGAAACAAATACTCATAATATACATGTTTTCCTTAATCTACTGTGCTTTTTTACGCTTAAATGGTGTTAAAAAAATAAATGGTCGGTATATTCTTTTTTTTTTATACCTATGTTCATTTTTTTCTGTCTGCATAAAAACATCATCATCAACATTAACAACAACAGAAACAACAGCTAAAACAACAACTAAACAACAACAAAAACAACAATAGCAGCAACAGTGACACCAACATCAACAATAACAAATCAAACACTACCAATAACAACGACAATCCAAACAAAAACAACAAGTGAAAAACCTTAGCAATGTTACAACTACTACAAATGAACAACAGGACACAAAACACTAACAGCAGCAACAAATCAAACACGACCAAAAATAAGGGTAATCCAAACAACAACAACATCAACAGCAACAAAACACTAACAGCAGCAACAAATCAAACACGACCAAAAATAAGGGCAATCCAAACAACAACAACAACAACAACAACAAAACACTAACAGCAGCAACAAATCAAACACGACCAAAAATAAGGGTAATCCAAACAACAACAACAAAACACTAGCAGCAACAACAAATGAAACACGACCAAAAATAAGGGTAATCCAAACAACAAAACACTTACAGCAACAATAACAAAATAACAACAATGACAACACCATCACAACCAACAATAACAACAAAGACACCACCACCACTACCAACAACAATGACACCACCACCACTAACAACAACAATGACAACACCATCACATCCAACAGTAACAACAACGACACCAACAACAACAACAATGACACCACCATCACTAACAACAACAATGACAACACCATCACATCCAACAGTAACAACAACGACACCAACAACAACAACAATGACACCACCATCACTAACAACAACAATGACACCACCATCACTAACAACAAGAACACAAATGACACCACCACCACTAACAACAAGAACACCAATGACACCAACATCACTAACAAGAACAACGACACCACCAACAACAACAATGACACCACCATCACTAACAACGACACCTATTACACCACCACCACTAACAGCAACACCAATGACACCACCATCACTACCAACAACAATGACACCACCATCACTAACAACAACAATGACACCACAACCAACAATAATGACACCACCATCTCTAACAACAATGACAACACCATCACTAACAACAACAATGACAACACCATCACTAACAACAACAATGACACCACCTTCACTACCAATAACAATGACACCACCACTAACAACAACAATGACACCACCATCACTAACAACAACGACACCACCACAACTAACAACAACAATGACACCACCATCACTAACAACAACGACACCACCACAACTAACAACAATGACTCCACCACCACTAAGAAAAAACAAAAACAAAAACAATCATTACTACCAACAACAATGACACCACAACCACTAACAACAACAATGACACAACTATCACTACCAACAACAATGACACCACCACCACTACCAACAAGAACAACAATGACACCACCACCACTAACAACAACAACAACAATGACACCACCACCACTAACAACAACAACAACAATGACACCACCATCACTTACAACAGCAATGACACCACCATCACGAACAACAATAATAACACAACTATCATTAACAATATTGACACCACCATCACTACCAACAACAATGATCCCACCATCACTAACAACAATAATAACACCACCACCACTAACAACAACAATGACACCACCATCACTACCACCAGTAACAACGACCCAACCATCACTAACAACATTAACAACAATGACACCACCACCACTAACAACAAGAACAACAATGACACCACCATCACTACCAACAACATTGATACAACCATCACTACCAACAATAATGACACAACCATCACTAACAACAATAGCGACACCACCATCACTACCAACAACAATGACACAACCATCACTAACAACAATAGCGACACCACCATCACTACCAACAACAATGACACAACCATCACTAACAACAATGACACCACCACCACTAACAACAACAATGACAACACCATCACTACCAACAACAATGACACCAACATCACTAACAACAAGAACACCACGATCACTAACAACAACAATGACAACACCATCACTAACAACAGTAACAACAATTACACCACCACCACTAACAACAAGAACAACAATGACACCACCATCACTAACATCAATAACAACAATGACACCACCATAACTACCAACAATGACACCATCACTAACAACAACAATGACACCACCACCACTAAAAACAAGAACAACAATGACACCACCATCACTAACATCAATAACAACAATGACACCACCATCACTAACAACAATAATGACACCGCAATCACTAATAACACCAACAACACCATCAGTACCAACAACAATGACAACACCATCACTACCAACAATAAAATTCTCACTACCATCACTAACAACAATAACACCAATGACACCACCATCACTACCAACAGTAACAACAATGACACCACCATCATTAACAACAGTAACAACAATGACACCACCACCACTAACAACAAGAGCAACAATGACACCACTATCACTAACATCAATAACAACAATGACACCACCATCACTAACAGCAACAATGACACCACCATCACTAACAACAACAATGGCACCACCAGCACTACCAACAACAATGACACCACCATCACTAACAACACTAACAAAAATGACAACACCATCACTAACAACAGCAATGACAACAACACCACTAACAACAACAATGACACCACCACCACTAACAACAATAACAACAATGACACCACCATCACTACCAACAGTAACAACAATGACACCACCATCTCTAACAACAGTAACAACAATGACACCACCATCTCTAACAACAGTAACAACAATGACACTGCCATCATTAACAACAACAATGACACCACCACCACTGACAACAATGACAACACCATCACTACCAACAACAATGACACCACCATCACTACCAATAATAATAACACCACCACCACTAACAAGAACATTGACAACACCATCACTACGAACAACAGTGACACCACAATCACTACCAACAATAACAACACCACCACCACTAAAAACAACAATGACACCACCACCACTAACAACAATGACACCATCACTACGAACAACAGTGACACCACCATCACTACCAACAATAATAACACCACCACCACTAACAACAGCAATGACAACATCACTACCAACAACAATGACACCACCATCACTACCAACAGTAACAACAACGACACCACCATCACTAACAACAAGAACAACAATGACACCACCATTACTAACATCAGCAACAACAGTGACACCACCACCACCACTAACAACAAGAGCAACAATGACACCACCATCACTAACAACAATAGTGACACACACCACCATCACTAACAATGAGAACAATGACACCATCACCATTAACAAGAATAACAACAATGACACCACCATCACTAACATCAATAACAACCACGAAACCACCATCACTACCAACAACAATGACATCACCATCACAAGCAACAATAACAACACCACCACTAACTACCACAATGACACAACACCACCATCACTAACAATGAGAACAATGACACCATCACCATTAACAAGAATAACAACAATGACACCACCATCACTAACATCAATAACAACCACGAAACCACCATCACTACCAACAACAATGACATCACCATCACAAGCAACAATAACAACACCACCACTAACTACCACAATGACACAACCATCACTACCAACAATAACAGCAACAACAATGACACAAGCACTAACAAGAATGACACCAGAACCACTAACAACAACAATGACACCACCGTCACTAACAACAAAATGACACCACCACCACTAACAACAACAACGACACCACCATCACTAACAACAATAACAACAATGACACCACCATCACTAACAGCAATATCAACAATGACACCACCACTACTAACAACAACAATAACACCATCACTAACAACAACAATGACACCATCACTAACAACAACAATGACACCACCACTAACAACAGCAATGACACCACCATCACTACAAACAACAATGACACCACCATCACTAACAGCAACAATGACACCACCATCACTAACAACAACAATGGCACCACCAGCACTAACAAGAATAATGACACCACCATCACTAACAACAATAACAACAATGACACCACCATCACTACCAACAGTAACAACAATGACACCACCATCTCTAACAACAGTAACAACAATGACACTGCCATCATTAACAACAACAATGACACCACCACCACTGACAACAATGACAACACCATCACTACCAACAACAATGACACCACCATCACTACCAATAATAATAACACCACCACCACTAACAAGAACATTGACAACACCATCACTACGAACAACAGTGACACCACAATCACTACCAACAATAATAACACCACCACCACTACCAACAACAATGACACCACCATCACTACCAACAATGACACCATCACTACGAACAACAGTGACACCACAATCACTACCAACAATAATAACACCACCACCACTACCAACAACAATGACACCACCATCACTACCAACAGTAACAACAACGACACCACCATCACTAACAACAAGAACAACAATGACACCACCATTACTAACATCAGCAACAACAGTGACACCACCACCACCACTAACAACAAGAGCAACAATGACACCACCATCACTAACAACAATAGTGACACCACCATCACTACCAACAACAATGACACCACCATTACTACCAACAATAACATTGACACGCCCATCACTAACAACAATAAGAACAATTACACCATCATAACTACCAACAACAATGACACCAACACCACTACCACTAACAACAACAATGACACCACCATAACTAACAACAACAATGACACCACCATCACTAACAATGACACCACCATCACTAACAATGACACCACCATCACTACCACTAACAATAACAATGAAACCACCATAACTAACAACAACGACACCACCATCACTAACAATGACACCACCATCACTGCCACTAACAACAACAATGACACCACCATCGCTACCAGTAACAACAACGACACCACCACCACTACCACTACCAACAACACACACCACCATCACTAACAATGAGAACAATGACACCATCACCATTAACAAGAATAACAACAATGACACCACCATCACTAACATCAATAACAACCACGAAACCACCATCACTACCAACAACAATGACATCACCATCACAAGCAACAATAACAACACCACCACTAACTACCACAATGACACAACCATCACTACCAACAATAACAGCAACAACAATGACACAAGCACTAACAAGAATGACACCAGAACCACTAACAACAACAATGACACCACCGTCACTAACAACAAAATGACACCACCACCACTAACAACAACAACGACACCACCATCACTAACAACAATAAAAACAATGACACCACCATCACTAACAGCAATATCAACAATGACACCACCACTACTAACAACAACAATAACACCATCACTAACAACAACAATGACACCATCACTAACAACAACAATGACACCACCACTAACAACAACAATGACACCACCATCACTACAAACAACAATGACACCACCACCACTAACAACACTAACAAAAATGACAACACCATCACTAACAACAGCAATGACAACAACACCACTAACAACAACAATGACACCACCACCACTAACAACAATGACAACAACACACAAACAACAATGACACCACCATCACTAACAACTATGACACCACCACTACTAACAACAACAATGACAACACCATCACAACCGACAACAATGACACCACCACCACTAACAGGAATGACAACAATGGCACCACCATCGCTAACAAGAATGACAACAATGGCACCACCATCACTAACAACAATAACAACGACACCAATATCACAACCAACAACAATATCAACACCACCACTAAAAACATTGACACCACCATCGCTAACAACAATATCAACAATGACACCACCCTCACTAACAACAACAATGACACCACCATCACTAACAACACAAATGTCACCACCATCACTACCAACAACAATGACACCACCACTACTACCAACAACAATGACACCACCATCACTACCAACAATAACAGCAATGACACTACCATCACTAACAACAAGAACAATGACACCACTACCACTACCAACAATAACAAGAATGACACCACCATCACTACGAACAACAATGACACCACAAACACTACTAACATTAACAATGACACCAACATCAGTAAGAAAAACAGCAACAATGACACCACCATCACTAACAACAATGACAACAATGACACCACCATCACTAACAACAACAACGACGACGACGGCGACAACTGCAAACGACACAAGAAACAACAAACCTCGTTTAGTAAGAAAGTAACCTTTAGATCAGAACCCCCCCTGTATCACCTTTCTCGCCGTGCAAAGATACTTAAACATCGATGTATCGACCGCAAACAGTTCTTTGGATTTACCATTCCACACAACAAAAAAGAAAAAAAGATCGCTTTTCAAGGGGAAAAAACGGACTTCCTCCCCTTCACACAACACTAAACAAAAAGAGATGGATGGCAATTTCTCTCTCTCTCTCTCTCTCTCTCTCTCTCTCTCTGCACTGTGAAATAAGCAGTCAGCTCAACCTTGATTAGATGACCTCCCGGGAAAGAGTTATATGAAAAGCATGGCCACCGTTTTTAAAGCCTTCGCTACGTCAGTCGTCTCCGCTGACTCGTCTCCAGCGCGCGCGCGACGCACGCACGGAAAACGGTGTTGAGGTGATGTGAGTGCCTAAACCCCCCTCCCCCTCCAACCCCTAGCACCTTATCCCCAAACCTCACCCACACATGTCTTTGGGGGATATTGTAAGAAATGTTGGAGGGTTTATGTACCACTTTCTTCTTCTTGGTGGTGTTGTTTTTGTGTGTGTTTTTTTGTTATTTTTTGCTTTCTTGTTCGCTTTGATTTTTGGTATACTCTCTCTCTCTCTCTCTCTCTCTCTCTCTCTGTTGTGCCGCGGTTCTCTGACTATGCTGTGCCGCGGTTCTGTTGTGCCGCGGTTCTCTGTGTTGTGCCGCTGGTCTCTGACTGTGTTGTGCCGCTGGTCTCTGACTGTGTTGCGCCGCGGTTCTGTTGTGCCGCGGTTCTCTGGCTGTTTTGTGCCGCGGTTCTCTGTGTTGTGCCGCGGTTCTCTGACTGTGCTGTGCTGTGTTTCTCTGGCTGTGCTGTGCCGCGGTTCTCTGTGCTGTGCTGCGGTTCTCTGGCTGTGCTGTGCCGCGGTTCTCTGTGTTGTGCCGCGGTTCTCTGACTGTGTTGTGCCGCGGTTCTCTGGCTGTGCTGTGCCGCGGTTCTCTGTGCTGTGCTGTGTTTCTCTGACTGTGTTGTGCCGCGGTTCTCTGGCTGTGCTGTGCCGCGGTTCTCTGACTGTGCTGTGCTGTGTTTCTCTGGCTGTGCTGTGCCGCGGTTCTGTTGTGCCGTGTTTCTCTGGCTGTGCTGTGCCGCGGTTCTGTTGTGCCGTGTTTCTCTGGCTGTGCTGTGCCGTGTTTCTCTGGCTGTGCTGTGCTGTGTTTCTCTGGCTGTGCTGTGCTGCGGTTCTCTGACTGTGTTGTGCCGCGGTTCTCTGACTGTTGTGCCGCGGTTTTTGTTGTTGAAGTTTTCTGTCTGCTTGCTTGCTTGCCGTTTGCTCGATACTGGATTGTGTCTGACTGATGAACGCTATCCTGTGGTGTTGTACTGCCCTGCCCAAGCAACGGCCGAAAACACACATTTGCTCGACTTGCGTTCATTTTTTGTGATTATCTTACTTTTTTCCCTTTATGCTTTTTCCCCACAGGTATATAGTTTTGTAAAATACTCCTTACTATTAGTCTACACTATGGTTACTAGTGTACAACGGTCTGACTGGTCTACTAATGAGAAATGATTGCTTCACGATGTCTGCATGCTCCTGAATGATTCTCCTCCTATTCATACACTCGGGTTCAGTGAAACACGCCTTGACTTCCGGTTCAGCAACGAGGCCTTATCCATACCAAACTATGATTTTCTTCGACGTGATGGAAATCAGTAGGATCAGCGAAAAACATTCATCAAAGCATTTCCCAGGTTACAAAAAAGACGACCTGACCTAGAAACCAACAATGTGGAATGCATATGGCTACAGGTCAGACCTCCAAAGTCCACCCCTCTCCTTGTAGGCTTTCTGTATAGAAATCCCTCAGCTAGATTCCCTTGGTATGATGATTGTACAAATGATGGGCAATGTTTATAAACATAAACAAAATGTCATTCTGCTGGGATATTTCAACATTAATCTGTTTAAACCACAATCCGCATGGAACTCAACTACTACTCTCTTTGGTTTGCATCAACTCATTCAGTGCAACCAGAATCACGAAGACGGCATCCACACTACTCGACCATATTTACACAAATAACAAAGATCTGGTCTATAATATAACAGTGTCCAGCAAAAGCATCAGTGACCATTGTCCGGTTATCTGTACGTGGTCTTGTAAACTTCCTCGGAAACAAAGCAAGGGCCACCCACACAACGATCCAATACCGCTCTTTCAAAAATTTCAATTCCCCTGCATTTTTTCTGGATTTGAGCTTGGCACCCTTCCATAAAGTATTCATAACTGCAGATCCCACTCAAGCATTAACAGTATGGTATGAAACCTTTCTTGCAGTCGTTGACAGACATGTTCCTCTTCGGACGAGGAGAGTAAAACACAAAACACTTCCGAACTGGTTGACGCAAGATCTCATCATAGCTATGGCATAAAGAGATGTTTTAAAAGCTGCTGGGATGGAGACCGAATACAGAAAGCAAAGAAATAAAGTGTGTGATTTAGTAAAACAGTTCAAGTCAGATCATTTTAAGAACCTTATCATCAACAACAGAGACACAGCAACACTATGGCTTGCTGTTAATGAAATTACAGATCAGTCTAAAAAGAAAAGAAACGCTGTCGCAACTATGTGGACAACGGATTCACTGAATGACCGTTTTCTAAAAAAAAACAGCTCAGTCAATGCAGACATCTACAAACTACCTTCCTTCAGAATGTTATATACCACCCGCCGTTATCACTCTTGTCACACAGCCTTAACCCGACTTTGTGACACATGGTTATCTGCAATTAATCACTGGAATACTTTTCCTCGATTCAAAGAAGGCCTTTGATCTTGTGGATCACGAAATACTAATAAACAAATTAAATGAGTATACTCAAAACCAGTCAGCTGTCTCATTCTTCCGGTCTTACCTGGAAAACAGAACACAGCGTGTTTACTTAAATGGCACGTATTCTTCTGAAGGTCATGTAGATCGTGGTGTACCGCAAGGCACTATTCTTGGACCTCTGCTCTTTTGCATCTATATAAACGACTTGCGCGATGCACATATCACCTTGCAAGGTCATAGTAAAATCTGTGTTCTTACACTGCTTGATCTTTCTGCTGCTTTTGATACCATTGACCATGCTATCTTGCTAAACAGACTTAGATACTCCTTTGGCATCTCTGGCTCCGCACTGTCATAGTTCCAATCCTACCTTAAAAACAGAAAAGAAGCAGTCACGGTAAATGGCCATCAATCTTTCCCATCAATACTTATATATGGCGTTCCGCAAGGATCTGTGCTAGGACCGGTTCTGTTTATTCTCTATACTCAACCACTTTTCGATGTTGTCAAAAAAACATTCTGTAAATCACCATGCCTTTGCTGACGATAACCAGCTCTACAAAGAAACGACTTTTTCCGATCTTGACTCTTCCATTCGGGCATTTCAACGGTGTATTGCTGACGTCAAGGCATGGATGAATCAAAACAAACTACAGTTAAATTATTGTAAAACTGAAGCTATTATTATTTCTTCAAGCAGACTGTCTACAGACAACTCCTTGCCTTCCTCTCTTAAAATTGGAGATTCAGATGTAGACTTTGTATCTTCAGTGAAAATCTGGGTGTGGCGTTTAATTCAAATCTCACAATGAAGAAAAACTGTTGTAATGCTTTATGTTATGTTTATATTTGGCTCAATGATATAAGGCGCTTTGAGCAGTATTAGTACTGGATATCGCGCCATAAAAAAGTTATGAATTATTATTATTATTATTATTATTTATTCCGTTTGTGTGACTGTCTGTACCTGGAGTCATTCAGTAGTGAATTCTGAGTGAAACTCACAACAACAACAACAAAAGCAATAACAGACATAGATACACTTGTCATCTGCATAACCACAAGTACATTTCACACAGAAACAAAAACACACATCATCTG
>NC_134898.1:33484935-33492435 GCF_041734735.1 Babylonia areolata
GAAAAGAAGTATTCTGGTGAATTCTAGTATCTGGTAGCCTGATCAATATGAAGAAAGAGCCATGTAAAGATGTAACCATATGTGGATAGCCCTCTGCAGGTAAATGTATTGCCGTGGAATACTGCGTGTCGTGATGACATCAAAAAAACAAAAAACAAACAAACAAACAAGCAATTAATGAGAACATGGCTAAATGAGAATCTTGTCCTATTTAAGAATGTGAAATTTACCTATCAGACACTGATACAATGATACAGTATCAATTTGTTTTCCAAATCCCGAAAATAGGCTGATGAATTTTAGCAGTTTAAGCTATTGTACAGCTGCTGCTGTTAATACTGCTACAAGTATTATGTTTACTGCAACGTGTTCATTGTGTGTGTGTGTGTGTGTGTGTGTGTGTGTGTGTGTGTGTGTGTGTGTGTGTGTGTGAGAGAGAGAGAGAGAGAGAGAGAGAGAGAGAGAGACCTGTCATGCGGCAGGCCCTGGACCCGTAGACAATGACAAATGGCAGTGTCCCAGTGTGTTGACAAGGGTGACGGCCTTTTCTCTTCAGATGACAGTGAAAGATATCTTGTCCTTTTTTTTCTTTCACTTTTCCCTCCTAGCTGACCGTCAGAGTGTGTGTGGAGGGGTGTGGGGGTGGGGTGGGGCTCTTGCGGCTGCTCTGTCTGCCTGTCTGTCTGTCAGTCGGTCTGTCTGTTAGTCTGTATCTGGCTCCATAATCTTCCTGAAGAAGCTGCACTGACACACTCAGTGTTGAATGAGAGGTGGAGTGTTGGCCTTGTCGTAACGCGTCCGCCTAGAAAGCGAGAGAATCTGAGCGCACCAGTTCGAATCACACAGTCGCCAATATCCCCAACACCGCCCCCTCCACTAGACCTTGAGTGGTGGTCTGGACACTAGTTATTCGGATGAGATATTAAACTGAGGTCCCGTGTGCAGCATGCACTTAGCGCACGTAAAAGAACCCGCGGCAACAAAGGGGTTGTCCCAATCAAAATTCAGTAGAAAAGTCCACTTTAATTAGAAAACAAATAAAACTGCAGGCGAAGAAAAAAAAAAGGTGGCTCTCTCAGTGTAGCGACTCACTCTCCATGTGGAGAGCAGCCCGAATTTCACACAGAAATGTGGCAAAAAGAATAATACAATACAACACAATACAATACATACAATACAATACAATACTCAATTGACCACACAAAGGCTAATGAATGATAAGACGCACCCAACCTGTATTGTCATTGTGAAAACGAATGAATTTGTACAGAGAAATACAGCGAAGAAGTGCTGCTTGTCATTTTGAAGACTGATACCCACTGTTAAATCCACGAAGAAAGTTTGCGTGTTTTGCTCAGTGCCATCAAGAAGTAATTATTGCAGTCGTAATAATCAACCAGCCATGGAGTGAGCACCTGTGTGCAGTTAATTAAAGCCCCGTGAAAGCAGACATTATGTTGATGGCTCGGTGTACAGTTAAAGTCTCGTGAAAGCAGACATTATGTTGATGGCTCGGTGAACAGTTAAAGTCCCGTGAAAGCAGACATTATGTTGATGGCTCGGTGTACAGTTAAAGTCTCGTGAAAGCAGACATTATGTTGATGGCTCGGTGAACAGTTAAAGTCCCGTGAAAGCAGACATTATGTTGATGGCTCGGTGTACAGTTAAAGTCCCGTGAAAGCAGACATTATGTTGATGGCTCGATGTACAGTTAAAGTCCCGTGAAAGCAGACATTATGTTGATGGCTCGATGTACAGTTAAAGTCCCGTGAAAGCAGACATTATGATGATGGCTAGGTGTACAGTTAAAGTCCCGTGAAAGCAGACATTATGATGATGGCTAGGTGTACAGTTAAAGTCCCGTGAAAGCAGACATTATGTTGATAGCTAGGTGTACAGTTAAAGTCCCGTGAAAGCAGACATTATGTTGGTGGCTCGGTGTACAGTTAATGTCCCGTGAAAGTAAAATTGAATCATCCTTTTCTTCCAGATTTTCCGTTTGTTCTCTGTCTCTATCTGTGTATCTGTCTCTGTATCTCTGTCTCTGTCTTCCTCTGTCTCTCTCCCTCCCTCTCACGCTCTCTGTCTGAAATTGAGTATTCATGTCTTGTGGTCTTTTTTCATACTATTTCTTTTGACATTTTTCTCTTTCCAGGGCTGGATGAAAAAAAAGCAGTCGTTTGCTTACTCTCATGCCCTCAAAAATGAAAAAAAATCAGAACAAAAAACCTCTCTCTCTCTCTCTCTCTCTCTCTCTCTCTCTCTCTCTGTCTCTGTCTCTGTCTCTGTCAGTCTGTCTCTCTGTCTCTGTCTCTGTCTCTGTTTCTGTCTGTCTGTCTGTCTGTCTGTCTGTCTCTATCTCTGTCTCTGTCTGTCTGTCTGTCTCTCTTTCGTGCATGGGTAGGCAGTGCAGAAGAAGAGAGAAGTTGGAGAGGAGAAGGGTGGAGGGGGATGTGTGTGTATATCATTATGTGTTATCCAGTCGCATCGTTTAGAATGCCTCAAGAGCAGTCAAATAGTTTCGAAGACGAATATCTAGCGATTTCCTTTTTCACGGGACGGTGAAAGAACAGTTGAGTGGTCTGAATTTCTATATCCTTAACACGCTTACTTGCCATCTGACAGCTGATGATATTGATTGTGAAGTTTCGGTTGATTGTGGTTTCAGCAGCTATCACAACGCTACGCCACGGTATGAGGGAGACAACCCAGTTGGGCTCTTGCAGTTTTCAAGTGTGGATTGTTGGCCTTACTACCTTCGTTGATTCCCACTGCGGGACTGCACTTGTTTGTGGGTGTGAGAGTGGGAATATGCGTCTGTGTGTATGCGTATGCGTGCGTGCGTGCGTGCGTGCGTGCGTGCGTGCGTGCGTGTGTGTGTGTGTGCGTGCGTGTGTGTGCGTATGATAATGAACGCTAACTAGTTTATATTCTTAGTAGATTGCTACCTTCTTGGTTGCTTGGTAGCTTGCCGGATTGGCGGGTTGATTGATAAGTTCATTGGTGATAAGAAACTCTAGGGAGAGCTGGACAGTACAAGGTCTTCAGAGAAGAAGCTCCCCTCAGTCAAGTGTTTCGGCCCTTAACTCCTTACACTCTAAGGGGGCCGGGCCGAACCCAGGTCATGACTCCTGGATGCCCTGGTATTGCCGACTTTACATTTTTTTTTCCCTGGTCCTCAGCAGGTTCAAACCCGCGCCTCCAGGGTGGTTGCCACTTCAGAACTGAGTCGCCTTTTTCTGACAGACGTTTTAACCACTGAGCCATCGTACGCCTAGTCTGAGTAGGGAAATATAATCCTTATGAAGTTTACTTTCATTCCTCCTCGACCAGATCCAGCTGGAACTCTTTAATGCTGCTTCTGCCGTTGCCTTAAGAGCCCATGTCCTCTATCTGCCAGAAATCGACAGCTGTTTCATGAGGCTGTAGGCAGATGCGCCCACAAACCCTCTTGCACCAGTCTCTATGGCGAGGACTTTGGTTTGGAAGCCAAATTCTCTCAGGCTGCTGGCTAGACTGACATACTTCTCGGTCTTGTAGATGTGGACTTCCTCCATTCTGCTTTCGTATGACACAATGCGCTGTCAAAATCGCTTGTTTCGTTGCCTTGGAGTGGAATACCATGTCAGGTCTCATGCGGCTCTTGCTGATGATTTCCGGGTGTTTCTTCCCCTCTGGTAGGTCAACTGTGCATTCCCAATCTTCGGCACCATCAAGCAGCCCACGTTTCCATGCTTTGGAAAGTTTGGATGCTGTTCCTGGCCAGACTTTTATTGCCTTCTGCCGAGCGGAACTCTGCTGGAAGTTTTGGTGGGGTTGGTGCTCCTTGGACAGTGCTCACCACGTGTGCAATTTCTTTTAGCACTTGGTTGTGCCTCCATGTGTACCGTCCTTGGCTCAACGCCGCTTTGCATGAGCTGAGGACATGTTCCACTGTTTGTTTGCCATGGCAGAGTGGGCACGCAGGGTCATCTGCTTTCCCCCATTTCACCAATATCAACTGACTCAATGGACAATAATAGTGATCGGTTTTAGTCTACTGATTGATCGATCGATTGATTGATTGACGGTTTAATTCATTGGTTGGTCGCCTGGTTGATCGATTAATTGATTGATTGAGTTGTGGAATATTTGATCAGTTTGTCCAGTGCTTGGTTAGCTGATTGACTGACTGACTCAATGGTTGACTGATTGAAACATGGACATGGTTGAGGTCGAGCTTTTTTTGTTTTGTTTTGTTTTGTTTGTTTGTTTGTTTGTTTTTTTGAAAACTACGAAATGCTATCTTCGAATAAGAAATACTACCATAAATTCATTATCATAAAATTTTGAAGACAGTTCCTGTAAAAAAAAAAAATCGCATTCTTGCATGAAGAAAAAGAAATTGTTTTAATTAACATGTACATTAAAACAAAAACAACAATACTTATTCCGGAAGAAGAAACTCTAAATCAATCATTAGTGCATGTATAGTACATAATTCGACAAAATATGTAAACATCGAGTTTACCAACTCCTGAGACCAGCAACTGCGATTAACTCACTCAGTACGGCCAGTCCTCTCCTCTGCCCTACAGAGAAGGCCTCGGACTTCCACTGAGTGTCTGAATGACCAAACCTTTTGCTTCCGTCGTCAGAAATGCGGTATTGGTTCTCTACATACACCTATTCAGTATAAGAGCCTTGCGCCTGTGATATTTTGATGATGTTAATTGCGGTGAAACGGTGTCATCCTCGTCTTTTTCGCCGTTCATATGGAGAGAGTTAAAACAGTCAACAAAGTGTATTCATTAAAGTTTAACACCCTTCCTCACCAGTACCCCCACCCACTCACCTCCACCACCACCCTCGCCCCCCAACATACCCCCACCCCTCACCCCTCTACCCCTCCACTCCTCAAAAAAAAAAAAAAAGAACGCCAGCTGTGTTTGTTCAGAACCGCAATCTACAGTACAAACTTCTTCTCCTACAAAACTTCACGCTCTCTGTATGTGTTTCTCGTAAGACATTTATTTCGTCTGAAAACAACCGCTACTGGCACTGTCTAAGGTTTTCATTGGCTCTAAGGGAGACTGTCAATCAATATTTTCCTCTCCCTACCCCTTACTTCATATTTGTTTTCATACCTGGAATGTTGATTCCGTGTTCTACCAGTTCGTGTTTTCCGATTGAGAGAGAGGAGGGGTGGGAGAGAGAGAGCGAGAGAGAAGGAGAGAGAGAGAGGAGAGGGAGAGGAGAGAGAAAGAGAGAGAGAGAAGAAGAAGAAGAGAGAGAAGAAGAAGAAAAGAGAGAGAGAGAAAAGAAACGGACAGACTGAAAAATCGATACAGAGTGGGAGAAAGAGGAAGGGACACAGAGAGAGCTAAAACAGATATGTAAAACATGCTCTCTCTCTCTCTCTCTCTCTCTCTCTCTCTCTCTCTCTCTCTCTCTCTCTCTTTGTCTCTCTCTCTTTTCCCTTTCTCTCTTTGTCTCTCTCTCTCTCTCACAGATAAAGAAGAGAGAGAGAGACTGACACTGACACTTGTCACATTATGTTACTCTGTCTCTATATGTGTCTGTCTGTCTGTCTGTCTGTATCTCTGCCTCTCTGCCTCTCCGTGTGCCTCTTTCTTTCTCCTCTCTCTCTCTCTCTCTCTCTCTCTCTCTCTCTGTCTCTGTCTGTCTCTTTCTCTTCTCTAGGATCTGACTCTCTCATTTTATTTGCAAACAGCGTTTTACGCAGAGAGGAAGAAAGAAAGAAAGAAAGAAAGACGGTGGTCAGTTCTCAGAGACAGCGTGGCAAAGAGAGGAAGAAAGAAAGAAAGGAAGAAAGAGAGGAAGAAAGAAAGAAAGGCGGTGGTCAGTTCTCAGAGACAGCTTAACAAAGAGAGGAAGAAAGAAAGAAAGGCGGTAGTCAGTTCGAGACAGCTTGGCAAAAAGAGGGAGAAAAAAAGAGAGAAAGAAAGAAAGAAAGGCGGTGGTCAGTGGTCAGACAGCTTGGCAAAAAGAGGAAGAAAGAAAGAGAGAAAGAAAGAAAGAAAGAGAGGAAGAAAGAAAGAAAGAGAAAGAAAGAAAGAAAGGCGATGGTGAGCTCAGTAATAATGACACGCGCCAGTGTTCTTCCTGACGTCATGCAGAACAGAAGTTTACACTGATGATGCTGACGATCAATATGATGATGAGGATGATGACCACACACACACACACACACACACACACACACACACACACACACACACACACACACACAGAGTAAAAGAGACATACAGACAGAGAACGAGGGGGTGGGGGCTTGGGGGTGGGGGGTGCAGTGAAAAGAACATAACCAGAAGCAACTGCACCGGGCGAAGTTTTGCCAACAATAATGATTGTATACGGTGCACTGACAGGCTGCTAGATCAGCCCGCACAGTGCTCTGGGATAATTATTGTCTTTGGCATCAGCTGAAATTGCCAGTCAACAGTGACACGTATCACTCTTATCACCATTATTATTAGTAGCAGTAGTGGTAGTAGTCGTAGCAGCAGCAGCAGCAGTAGTAGTAGTTGTAGTGGCAATATTAGTAGCAGCAGCAGCAGCAGTAGTAGTAGCAGTAGTCGCAGTAGTAGTAGCAGCAACAGTAGTAGTAGTAGCAGCAGCAGTTCCCCCACCTCCTCCTCCTCCTCCTCCTTCTCCTCCTCCCCCTACCCCTCCTCCTCCTCCCCCTCCTCCTCCTTCGCTCACTCCTCCTCGTCCTCCTTCTCCTCCTCCTTCTCCTCCTCCTCCTACTCCTACTCCTCCTCTCCCTCCTCCTCCCCTCCTCCTCCTCTCCCTATCTCTCCTCCCCCTCCTCCTCCTTCACCTCCTTCGCCGCCTCCTCCTCCTCCCCCTCCTCCTTCTTCTCCACCTCTGCCTTCTCCTCCCCCTCCTCCTTCTCCTCATTCTCCTCCGCCTCCTCCTCCTCCTTCTCCTCCGCCTCCTCCTCCTCCTTCTCCTCCTTCTCCTCCCCTCCTCCTCCCCCTCCTCCTTCTCCTCCTCCCCCTCCTCCTTCGCCCCTCCTCCTCCTCCTCCTTCTCCCCTTCCTCCTCCACCTCTTCCCCCTCCTCCTTCTCCTCCTCCTCCTTCTCCCCCTCCCCCCTCCTCCTCCTTCTCCCCATACCCCTTCTCCTTCTCCTCCCCCCCACCACCCACCACCCACCACCCACACTCATAGTCGACCGAGCGGCCATATACCCCGCAACAACGCACACCCCTACCACCCACACCCACACTGTTGCTTATCCTGGTAACAGCAACACTACTATAATAGCGTGTGCCCATGCACCCTGGGGATGTTTGAAGTCATTATGCATTACACTGCTGTCACTGACCGCCCTTACGTCACTGGTCAGTGACATTCTGCTGTCCGTTCAGTTTTGTGTAAACCGGTCAGCCAAGTGCGAATTCGTTCCAATATGCCAGCCATTTGAAAGAACGGTACTTGGGGAGGGGGGGGGATGGATGACACCGGGGGGGGGGGGGATGGTTGGGGGGCGGGAG
>NC_134898.1:33502435-33519935 GCF_041734735.1 Babylonia areolata
CACACACACACACACACACACACACACACACACACACACACACACACACCACACACGCCTCGCAACAAGCATGACAAGTGATGACTACTGCCGTTACAATGACAGTCCGAAAAAAGCGTAACCCCCGAGAGTCAGTCGTGTCCGACGAGGACCATCAGTACAGCAGAGGAAGCAACTGCTGTCCGGACTATCTCTGTTCCAGAATTTGAACACAGTGGAGAGCGTCTTGCCCGAGTTACATCCTCACTCACTCTGCCAAAGGGCTTTAGAACAGTCTGCGTTGGGATGGTCCCCAAAGGCCAAGACTTCATCACTAAGAGACAGAGCAATATTGCTTCCCAGTCTGAGAGTCACAGTCCTTCACAAAAAGACTGAGCTGTAAATGACTTCCCATTACAATGGGAGAAGCCATTGGCCATGCAGGTCTCACTTTGCTGTTGGGCCAACTGTAAGCTTATGTCAGTCTGTGATGTAAGCCGAGCGTTGAGCCACACGACACTTCACACATCGTGACGTCAACAGGTCCTGACGCGTCACGTAACTGTCACAAAACTGTGTATCTCGTTTCAGTTCCCCCAGGGGTCAAGTCGCCAGATTAACTCCTCGACTGCTGAAGCTTGCGGAAATGATATCGTTGTGGGCTGCATCTGAGGTGCAATCAATACTCTGTGTGGTGTGTGTGTGTGTGTGTGTGTGTGTGTGTGTGTGCTCTTTAACGGCGGATTTCAGATTGCTGAACAAAGCAAATGCAATCTTCCAAGACGAAGAAATGCGAATACAGAGTGGTGACTGACTGAAAACTTGATCTGTAAACCCTTCACTATCTCATTGAGGTGACAGCGCTTCACTAACGAGCGATCTTAGCAGCAGCAGTCAATGGATTAATACTAATACTAACACTTATATATATATATATATATATATATATATATAGAGCACGAAACCGACAGGGGAATTTTGCGGCAGCGAAGCGATATATATATATACATATAATGTATTGAGACGTTCTTTTGACGTGATAGAATGTGTATCTGGGAGGGAGGGAGTAAGGGGGTGTTGGGGGGTGGCGAAGGGGAGAGAGGTGTGGTGGTGCAAACGGCTTATAGGTGCGTGTGTCCAAGTGTCAAAGCTTTTTTTTTTTCAATCGTCATAAACTTAACAAGTGACTGAGAACGTTGATGTTTTTGACTTTTTGCATTCATTATCAGTTGTTTCGCTTGTCAGTTTAACGACTTCTCTTTTACGAAGTCCTGCAAGTAATTTCCTGTAATTGCATTTAGATTCTTTTTTTCTTTTTTTCAAATTTCACCCACATTTCACCCTCATTTAAAATGCCCAGTTTCCCCAAACCCTCCATTCATTCACATCTCCCACACCTTCTAACCCATAATACTCAAATGTATTCATAAATACTTTATCAAAATGTCTTCAATCACCGATATGTGTGACGGGACGTTAAACAAAATTCCTCCTCTTCCTCCTTAACAACTTTGGTCATGGGCGCTCTATTCATGGTGTGACCACACAACAACATCCGACGGGATTGCTAAAACAATCTTCCTAGGAACTGTTGAGGGAGGGAGACGAAGAGAGAAAAAAAAAGCAAAAAGAGAGATTGACAGCATTGTAGAATGGACAGGAACCATTTTCAGAGAGAGAGAGAGAGAGACAGAGAGAGAGAGAGAGAGAGAGAGAGAGAGACACACAGAGAGAGAGAAAAGACAGATTGACAGCATTGTAGAATGGACAGGAACCATTTTCAGAGAGAGAGGGAGAGAGAAAAGACAAATTGACAGCATTGTAGAATGGACAGGAAGCATTTTCAGAGAGAGAGAGAGAAAAGACAAATTGACAGCATTGTAGAATGGACAGGAACCATTTTCAGAGAGAGAGAGAGAGAGAGGAGAGAGAGAGAGAGAGAGAGAGAGAGAGAGAGAGAGAGAGATAGAGAGAGAGAAGACAGACTGACAGCATTGTAGAATAGACAGGAACCATTTTCAGAGACACACAGACAGAGAGCACAGTTGAACAGTGAACAGTTGTTTTTGTTTGTTTTGTTTGTTTTTTAATTCCTCTTCTCTCACTCATCCATTCCACAACTCCTGTATTCATCCATCAACATTTTTTTTCTGTTGTGGTCGTGTTACCGAGTCACTTGTAGATGGTAATTAGTAAACTGTCAAGGAGACACAATGCAACAAACAACATGGGCAATAACATCTTTTAAGACAATGTTGAGCCCACAATTCATGTGACGAATGTCTTCACAGACTGTTAAAGAATACTAAAAAGATAATTATATATATGTGTGTGTGTGTGTGTGTGTGTGTGTGTGTGTGTGTGTGTGTGTGTGTGTGTGTGTGTGTGTGTGTGTGAAAGAAACAAAAAGAGAAGAAGAAAATCCGGTAAACAGGTTGTTCTTCTGTGCGGTGCCCCAGTGACTCTTCACAGAGTTCAGGGAGGAGAAAAAGAAGACGACGAAGAGAAGGTCTTTTCGACCTACAGTACAGCACAGTACAACACAGCACAGTACAACACAGTCCAACACAGCACAGCACACCACAATACAGCACAGTACAACACAGTACAACCCAGCACAGCACAGCACACCACAATACAGCACAGTACAACACAGTACAACCCAGCACAGCACAGCACAGCACACCACAATACAGCACAGTACAACACAGTACAACCCAGCACAGCACACCACAATACAGCACAGCACAACACGGCACAGCACAGCACAGCACACCACAATACAGCACAGCACAGCACAGCACACCACAATACAGCACAGCACAGCACAGCACAGCACACCACAGTACAACACAACACAGCACAACAGAACACAACACAACACAACACAACACAACAATGATGAGTGAGACATTTTGACAGCGATTCACAGGACAGAGACAGACAGACACAGACATACAGAGAGAAAGAGACGGTCAAAAGCGAAAATACGTGTCTCCGGATGCCCCGACCCTATCACTATGGTGACCAATATGCTATTGATTAAATGGACAACAAAAGGAGCGGTCCCCATCATTTCTATTGTCGTCTCCCCGTCTTTCCGTGCTTCCATTGTCTGGTTGTCATGGTAATCCCCCATGCACTCAAATGCTGCCACCTCTCGTTAAGCCGTGTCAGCGGTTCACAGGTTATTCCCCTTTGCTTTGGCATGGTCGTTCTGGGTTTTTTTTTCTTCGTTGGCAGAATGCTTTGCAAGGTAATGAAAATGAAACAGTTAATCAATCAATCTATCTATACTACTCAACAATCAATATCTAAACACAATAATTTTCATAGTAGTAGTGGTGGTGCTGGTGGTTGTGGTAAGAAGAAGAAGAAGAAGAATTATAATTATTTTTCTTTTTCTTTTTTTTTTCTTTTCTTCAACCCTTTCGATCGTTGTTATGACGATGATGATGATGATGTTGCTTACACTGCTACTGCTGTTCACGATGATGACGATGATGTTGCTTACACTGTTGCTGCTGTTCACGATGATGACGGCAATGACAACAATACGATACTTCTTAGTTTCAGCTGTGAGTGGTTTTATGATGAATTTGAAAAAAAAAAAAAAAAAAAAACTCCCACCCCGATTCCAACCCATCCCATCCTCACACACACCTCCGCCGCCCTCCCCTCTCCCACCTACCCCAATATCCGCTCTGAGTATCTGTGTTGCATAAGATGTACAACGTGACGATGTCCTGTTGCCTTCTGTGAGAGCCAATCTTCACCTCCCCTGTTATATATATATGATAGTCAGTCGTGTCCGACTATGACCATCAGTACAGCAGAGGAGGCAACTGCTGTTCCGACTATTTGGGCTAGAATTTGATTATAGTGGAGAGTGTCTTGCCCAAGTACATCCCCACTCTCTCGGCCAAGAGGGTTTTAGGACAGTCGGCGTTGGGATGGTTCCCAAAGGCCAACTAGCCCACAAGGCTGCAGCAACTAAGAGCCAGTGCAATTTTGCCTCCTAGTTTGAGAGTCCTTCCTACCAACCTTCCTTCCTTCCTATCTACCTTCCTTCTTTCCTTCCTACCTACCTACCTTCCTTCCTTCCTGCCTACCATCCTTCTTTCCTTCCTACCTACCTTCCTTCCTTCCTGCCTACCATCCTTCTTTCCTTCCTACCTACCTTCCTTCTTTCCATCCATCCATCCATCCTTCCTTCCTTCCTTCTTTCATTTTTTTTCTGCCCCCTCCCCCCCCCCCCCCCCCCACGCCCCCTCCAAACACTCACGACTATTTCTCTCCTGGCAAAGATTCAACGATCTTTGAGGGACTAAAACACACACACACACACACACACACACACACACACACACACACACGCGCGCGCGCGCGCGCACGCACACGCACGCACACACAGACACACACACACACACACACACACACACACACACACACACACACACACACACTGTGCAAAAAGAAAAGAAATAAAGAAAAACTGGACATTGGCCAAACCATGTAACGGATTCCTTCACTTTGCCAAAAGTCCGCCCCACCCACCACCCTCTCCCCCTTTGCGTTCGGACCAACTGTTCACATAACCCCTCCTCCCCCCCCTTCCACCCTATCCTTACCCTGTCTGCCCCCCCCCCACCCCCAACCCCCACCCCACAACCCGCCACCCATCCCCCAAACTCCAGTTCACACTTTCCGTCCAATCCAGACAGACAGACAGAGAAAAAAAAAGAAAAAAAAAAACAGAGAGAAAGAGGGAGAGAGAAAAAGGAAACAGAGGGAGAGATAGGAAGAGAGGGAGAAAGGGAGAGAGAAAGTTAAAGAGTTTGAGGGATAGAGAGGGGGAAGGGAGAGAGAGAGGGGGAGTGGGGAGGGGGTGATAGAGAGAGGGTGTGAGGGGAAGAGAGAGAGATTGGAACTGCACCGGATCATCGGTTTCTGAAACTGAACACGGGCTCGTGTTCGGACCTTACATGTTCACAATCCCGCCCCCTTTCCCACCCTCCTCCCCCACCCTTGCACACTATCCTAACCCCCCCCCACCCCACCCCCCCACCCTTCCCCATCCCCCAAGACAAGTAAAACTGTGTGATAAGATTAGGGTCTAACTACTTCTGCTACTACTACTACTACTGCTACTACCACGCCCGCATACATACACACACCTATCGCTCGTCTCCCACACAGAAAGAAAGAACCCATCACTTTGATTGTGCCCCTCTCCCGCACACTTTCAGTCCCACCCCCTTAACCCACAACCCCCCTCCCCAAATCCCATCTATTAAGCCATGCTCTTGTGTCCCGCCCCCTCCCCCCCTCCCCCAACATTCATACCCGCTCTTTTCACTGTCTCATATCATTGGCCTGTATCTAATTCTTTCCCCTTTCTACTTGGCTTCGGCTTATTTTGTTTGGGTTGGTTTTTAGTCTCTTGTCTTTTTCTCTGGTTTGTTTTTTGTTTTTACTCCACATTTTCGGCCTTCCAATGGGCACTCTTTCGCGTAAATCGGGGGGGGGGGGCGGGGGGGGGGGGGAAGTGTGTGTGTCTGTGTGTGTCTGTGTCTGTGTCTCTGTGTCTGTGTGTGTCTGTTTCTCTGTGTGTGTGCGTGTATGTGTGTGTGTGTGTCTGCCTGTCTGTCTGTCTGTGTGTGTCTGTGTCTGTGTGTCCGTGTGTCTGTGTCTGTGTGTCTGTCTCAGTCTGTGTCTGTGAGTCTGTCTGTGTCTGTGTCTGTGTGTCTGTCTCAGTCTCTGTCTGTCTGTCCGTGTGCGTCTGTGTCTGTGTGTCTGTCTGCGTTTGTCTGTCTGTATCAGTCTGTGTCTGTCTGTGTCTGTCTGTCTGTATATGTCTATTTGTCTCTGTATGTCTATTTGTCTGTGTCTGTCTGTCTGTGTCTGTCTGTCTGTCTGAGTCTCTGTCTGTCTGTCTGTGTGAGTCTGTGTCTGTGTGTCTGTCTATGTCTGTCTGTGTCTGTGTGTCTGTCTGTGTCTGTTTGTCTGTGTCTGTCTGTCTGTCTCTGTATGTCTATTTGTCTGTGTATGTCTGTCTGTCTCAGTCTGCGTCTGTCTGTCTGTCTGTGTATGTCTGTCTGTGTCTGTGTCTGTCTCTGTCTGTCTGTGTCTGTCTCAGTCTGTGTCTGTCTGTCTGTATGTGTCTGTCTGTCTGTCGGAGTCTGTGTCTCTGTGTGTGTATATGTCTGTCTGTCTGTGTCTGTCTGTCTGTCTGAGTCTGTGTCTGTGTGTCTGTCTATGTCTGTGTGTTTGTCTGTGTCTGTTTGTCTCAGTCTGTGTCTGTCTGTCTGTCTGTGTCTGTCTGTCTCAGTCTGTGTCTGTCTGTCTGTCTGTCTGTGTCTCTGTCTCAGTCTGTGTCTCTGTGTCTGTCTGTGTCTCTGTCTCAGTCTGTGTCTCTGTGTCTGTCTGTGTCTCTGTCTCAGTCTGTGTCTCTGTGTCTGTCTGTGTCTGTCTGTGTCTGTCTGTTTCCTCATTTGTTTTCACTCCACATTTTCCGTCTTCCAAGGGGCACTCTTTCGCGTAAGTCTGAAAAGTAAGTGTGTGTGTGTGTGTGTGTGTGTGCGCGCGTGCGCCTGTCTGTGTGTCTGTGTCTGTGTCTGTTTGTGTCTGTATGTGTCTGTCTGTGTGTGTCTCTTTGTATGAGTCTCTGTGTGTGTCTGTGTCTGTGTGTCTGTCTATGTCTGTCTGTGTCTGTGTGTCTGTCTCAGTCTGTGTCTGTGTGTCTGTCTGTGTCTGTTTGTCTGTCTGTGTCTGTCTGTCTGTCTGTCTGTCTGTGTCTGTCTATTTGTGTTCACACGCACGCACACACACATACATACAACTGACTGCTCAGTGCAAACAAAGCACACACACGCGCAGCGCAAACATACATTTGTATTTTGTATTTGTATTTCTTTTTATCACACCACATTTCTCTGTGTGAAATTCGGGCTGCTCTACCCAGGGAGAGCGCGTCGCTACACTACAGCGCCACCCTTTTTTTCTTTTTCTTTTTTTTTTTTTTTTTTTTTTTTTTTGCATTTTTTCCTGCGTGCAGTTTTATTTGTTTTTCCTATCGAAATGGATTTTTCTACAGAATTTTGCCAGGAACAACCCTTTTGCTGCCGTGGGTTCTTTTACGTGCGCTAGGTGCATGCTGCACATGGGACCTCGGTTTATCGTCTCATCCGAATGACTAGCGTCCAGACCACCACTCAAGGTCTAGTGGAGGGGGAGAAAATATCGGCGGCTGAGCCGTGATTCGAAATAGCGCGCTCAGATTCTCTCGCTTCCTTGGCGGACGCGTTATCTCTTGGCCATCACTCCACATACATGCACGCACACAAACACACACAGAGACACACAGACACAGACAGACAGACAGACAGACAGACACACACACACACACACACACACACACACACACACACACACACACACACACACACACTCACTCACACACACGCACACTCACACACACAAATTTATCTATCTAAATATCTATCTTATGTCAGGTCAGGGGCATAGCTCTTGCTCTTGCTGCTGGTACCATGTAACCGAGTACTACCTGCCGCATGTGAAGTCTCCCAACGACGGACCAGGCGGAGGAGGAAACCTTTCCCAACGGCTGTGAAGGCGGAAGAGACGGAGCTCCGAAGAAAATACCTGCACCTGCCGAGGCCGTCCTACACGTGACAGTATCTGCACCTGTGGGACTGTTAGCGTCGGTAGGCGAGAGAGCGGGGAAGGGACTGCACAACTCTTCTTCACTAAAAGAAAGACAAATGTGCTGGTCAGGCAACCAGACTAATGTCGGAACGACGAGCTAGCCCTTCAACATCCAGCTTTCCCAAGCCCTGCGGCGATGGAGAAGTGGTAACGGGGACAGGCAGAGGATGCTGCTGGCAGTTCCTAGTCACGACTCTGCACGCAGGCGGCTGTGGGGTGATGGTCGTCCGCCGTAGACTGGTTGCAGATGCGGCGCCCGTATCCTCCCACAGCGTCAGAGCAGCCCTTTTTAGGGACAGCACTGCTCTCCCCGCATGGGGAAGGGGAGATAAAAGGATCCCTAAACAAAGCCTGCCTCGCCTAGTACCTAGTAGGAAACCGCACCTACTTGGACATCCAACACTAGCGGTTGAAAAGAACAGAAGAAAAGAACCAGGAGTCATTCCCTGACTCTGGGTGCCTGGAATGTTCGCACCCTTTTGGACAGAGACGACAGACCAGAAAGACGCACAGCGCTCATTGCTAGAATGCTTGATCGCTACCAGATGGACATAGCAGCCCTGACCGAAACCAGGTTTGCCCGTGAAACCCAGCTGGAGGAAGTTGGAGGGGCTACACCTTCTACTGTTCACTGGGAAGCCAGATGGCACCCCAAGAACCTCAGGCGTGGGCTTTGCCACACAAACCAAACTTGCACGACAGCTTGACAGCCTTCCACGTGGGATGAAGCTGTCCGAGGATCGCTTCTCCACAGTCACCAGCTGCTATGCCCCGACGATGACCAACCCTGATGACATCAAAGAAGCTTTTTACAAGTAGTTCAGCCGCACCATTTCAGCGGTAGACAGAAAGGACAGACTGGTCATCCTTGGGGATTTCAATGCCCGCGTCGGCGTGGACCTCTCCTCGTGGCCAAAAATCCTAGGACAGCACGGCACTGGCAAACTCCAACGGACTGCTTTTGCTCTCGCTCTGCGTGTTGTTGATGTTTTTTGCTGTCCTAGTTGCGTTATTACTCGTCGCGTCGCTGCTCACGCACACTGACGTGTTTGTGGTGCACGCAAACACACATGTGTACAGATATAATACGCGTGTATGAGATAATAAGGCAACTCAAATCTCATGTATTGTGCAGAATGAAGTATGTCATGGTCTGTCATGCATCCTGTCGTGAGCATTGCATTGCACTGCATTGCATTGTATGATGACGATGACTTCGACGACGACGATGATAATGATGACGACGACGATGACAATAACGACGACGACGATGATGATGATGATAATAATGACAATGATGATGATGACGACGACGACGACGACGACGACGATGATGATGATGATGATGATGATGATGATGATGCGAAGATTTGTTTTCGGCGTGACGGACAGATGTTTAGTCTTAGCTTTCCATCCCCTGGCATCAACCGGGCCCGAGGGATACTGGAACCTGCTGTGTTGGTCAGGAAGCGGTGCCTGCTTATCACAGGTTTCTCTGGCTGCGAAGCTGTTCACGGGACTGACAAAGGTAAATACACTTTTCGGGTTTTGGCCGTCAGAGCGACTGTTTGTTTTTTTTGGGGGGGTAGTGTGTGTCTGGGGTGAGAGGGAGATAGAGAGGGGAGAGAGAGAGAGGGGGGGGAGAGTGATAAATAGAGAGAGAGTGTATAGAGAGGGAGATATATATACACTCTCTCTCTATTTATCACTCTCTCTCTCTCTCTCTCTCTCTCTCTCTCTGTCTCTCTGTAAAGGTGGGGGAAGAACAAAAAGGAAGGTTATGGGGCTTGTCAGTAAGTTGGTGGTGAGCGCGCAGAAAGAGGGACCAGGGAAAGAGAGACAGACAGAGACAGAGAGAGAGAGACAGAGATAGAGACAGAAACACAGAGAAAGAGACAGAAACACAGAGAGACAGACAGACAGAGACACACAGAGAGAGAGAGACAGAGAGAGGGGGTTTGGGGGGCCGGGGGGGGGGGGCGAAACGAAACGAATTATATTTCAAGAGAGTAGTGGAATAAGCATTACTCTTTCTTTTTTTTTAATCTTTATATGCAACCCTTTCGGAGGGGGGGGAAGAGAGAGAGAGAGAGGAAGAAAGAGAGAGAGGGGGAGGGAGAGAGAGGGAGAGACAGAGAGAGAGAGAGAGAGAGAGAGAGAGAGACAAACACAAAGAGAGAGAGAGAGAGAAACAGACAGACAGACAGACAGACAGACACAGAGAGAGAGAAACACAAAGATTTTCTGCACTTTTGTTAAAATAAACAATTTAAAGCCCTGTTGTTTCGTTTTCTTTCTTTTTTTCTTTTGATGGATTTAAAGCCAGGTGGATGAGTAATGAGCGATCTTCCCTGTCTTTTCTGAACAGCGTCCAATGGGCATTGATGGGCCCCTTACCTTAAGGGTGGGGTTTTTGTTGTTGTTTCTGTTGTTGTTGTTGTTTTGTTTGTTTTGTTTTTGCTTTAAACATTTTTTGGTGAATATAGTTTAAATGTGTGGAAAACTCTTCAGCCTGTCATAGTGCTGTTGAACTGGTTTTCAGCCGTTAAGCTTTTTCATCTTTTTTTTTGGGGGGGGAGGGGGGGGGTCTGTTTTTATAGCATTATGGTCAAGTTATCTTTCACCTTTTTTTTGTACTATATTTTGTTGTGGCGTGAATGCCGTTTAGTCTTTCGTTGTAATCGCCGGTAATCCTACTTTAGCATCCTGAATCATTGCACCTATTCGTTACATTTCCATGGTTTGTGGGACGAAAAACTGGGGGGGGGGGGGAAGCAAGATGGTGACACGTTAGCTTAGTGACTGAATCCGCATCAAAATTGATTAAACGTACAAAATAAGAGTCGAAATCCACTGAAAACTGGTTACAACATCTACTAATGGCTTCAAATCAATCTATATATCAAGGGATGAAAAATAATCCCAGATTTGACCCTGACCTCGCTTCAATGTCACTGCTCCAAGGTCATGCACGAGGGTTTGAAAGTGAAGTCTTCGCCTGATTCATCACAGCACCGACCTTGCGAGCAAATGGCGTGGGTCACATTAACAACACAGATTGCAGAACGAGCTTTCAGTACGACCTTGACAAGAGTTTAAAGTCAAAGTTGGAATGATTGGAACCCTGTCTGTGAACTGCAAACATGAGACATTTTCCACGTACCAAATATGTTGTTTTTCTTGTTGCTTGTTGCTGCTTGTTGCTTGTTGCTGCTTGTTGCTTGTTGCTGCTTGTTGCTTGTTGGTGTTGTTGTCGTCGTCGGTTCTGTTGTTGTTTTTTGTTTGTTTGTTTTAAAGCAAGGTGTTTTGAGCGAGAATGAGAAGTTACTACTTCACCCTAGGAAGCAAGCTGTGGACTCTGGCCATGAAACATGAACAGAAGAAACAAGGAGACAAAGTCCTGTTGTTTCATCAGTCCTGAGCAAAAAATAGCTCATGATCTGAAAGGAGGATAAAATAAAGAAAGAAAGACAAAAGAATGGGGGGGGGGGGGGGGAAGAGATGGGTTTTGACTCACTTGTGTAAACAAAGTGAGTGTCACGGCTCGGGGCATTCATTTGTGCGTGTGTTCGTCTCCCTTCCTCTCCTCTCCTTTTCCCTCTCCCTTTCCCCTCTCCCTTTCTCCCTCCTTCTCTCTCCCCCTTTTTGCTCTATTGTTCTCTTGGATGCTCAGTTCTGTTCCGAACTGAAGCACGTGAATCTGTTGTGATGTGTGTCTGACATGTCCTTAGTCCTTCTCGCTCTGAACTCTTGAGATGAGTTCTGAGTTAACGTCGTTGTGAAGGAAAGGTTTTGCTTTGCCTTTGGTGCCGAGCTTTGGAAGGAGAAGGGTCGCCGAACCAGCGAGCGAGCTGTTGGGTGCCCTCTTGGACAGTCGTGGAGTTCGATTCTTGTGTGACCCCCTTCTGCCTCTGTGTGGGTCTGTGTTCTCTCCTGGGCCAGTGGTGTGCCTGATTCCTGGTGACAGGTGAGGGGGGAGTTGTATAGTTAGTTTGTCCTCGTGGTGTTAGTGTCGTAACTTGTGACATTTGTTTGCATTTTTGGGATTGTTTAACGGAAATCTTTTAAATCCAGTATTCTTTTATTTCTAGATATTTTGGAGGGAATTGATAAGGTTAAGTGTGTTATCTTGACATGTATTCGACTCGATTTATTGTTTCAAATATACCTTCTTTACAATGAAAACTGTGTCTCAATTTCCCAAAACATTTTTGTGTCGTGTTGGAAATGTGGTACGATGATTTGTAATATTACCTCATGAGTTTTGTTGCTGCAGTTCGAAACTAGCATTATAAATAACGACAAATTGTCATTTAGGGTAAATGTCTTGCGTATTATATGCAGGTTTACCTCCTTAATTATGAGAGAAACAATAATGGGCAGTTCCTGTACTTTTTGGCATTGGTAGTTTTTTTGTGTGGAAGCGACTGCATCAATATCCACTTACTCGCCTACTTGGCGTAATGTGTATTGCTTAAGGAAAGGGAGGGGGAGGGGTACTCCTTCATAACGTGTTCTACAGAGACATGGGAGTCTTGTTACAGATTTGTTCCCTGTGATTTATTCCTGTGGGTTCCCCCTGACTGCCACCCCGACGGGACTCCAAGATTCGCCTTTTCAGTGGTCATCGTTCCACTTCATCCCTGTCCGTTCCAGACTCCCTTCTCACTCCCACTCCTTTCCCCGACCCCCATTTTTTCCAACGTCCTCACCCACAGTCCCTCATCCCGTTCTACCCTCTCCGATTCTGCAGGCATGTGACTAAAGCCAGTTCAGCGACACTGGTCTTCAATGGACGGGCTTGATTTAGGTTCAAGTGAACTGACATTTTTTTCGCGTAGATCTGTGCTGCCGTTACTTGGGCCTACTGTGTCGTGGTCATGCTGCTATGGTGTAACCAGAGAGTGTTGCTGTAGTTAAGTGTTTAAATTTGTGTGTCTGGACCAGGATATTCAAAGTGCACAACAGTAAAGAATTGAGCTGAATTATCTGTCTCTGTGTTTTGTGATGTCGGGGTGTTAGTTAGTCTGGGAAGGTGCGGGGGGTTCATGGGCAACCCCTTATGGGTTGTGACAGTGAGTCTGTTTTAACCCTGTGTTCGGTTGTCTGTGTGTGTGTCTGTGGTAAACTTTAACATTGCCATTTTCTCTGCAAATACTTTGTCAGTTGACACCAAATTTGGCATAAAAATAGGAAACATTCAGTTCTTTCCAGTCATCTTGTTTAAAACAATATTGCACCTCTGAGATGGGCACACAATTTTTTTTTTTTTAGAGAAGCCAAACTATATGCAAACTGAATTTACTGGGGGTTTTGTTTTTTGTTTTGTTTTGTTGTTTTTGTTTGTTTTTTTGTTTGTTTTTTGTTTGTTTGTTTGTTTTATTCTCTAAACTTGGCACTTTGATCTGATATTCGACACAGCATCAAGAGCAATCATTATCATTTTTTGTTCAAACAGGAACTTTTGCGAAGCATGGAAGTTATATTTCTGGTGCATATCTTTGGTGCAGCTAGTAAAAAAGGGAAATTAATGCTAGGGGGGTTAATTTGCTTTAAACTGATCTTTCTCATCTTAAATATTACATTTTGAAATTATACTCAACACATAAAAAGCTTGTGTGTTTTACTCAGTGTACAGGGCTTTCACTATGTTCATTCGCCCAAGTGATCTTTTTCGGAAAATACTAAAATCAATACTACGAGTGGACTTTATAGATCTATTGGCTGAGCCCTGAAGGTCATGGGCAAAAATCAGTTGCGTACACATATTTATATATATATTCAAAGCGCGTGCTCATACTCCTCGCGAACGCGAAGGACGCCATTTTGTTTCAAGTAGTTGACCTGCCCGTTCAATCCTATATTCAATAGACAATACACGATAACATGTGATGGAACGTTGGAGAAGGAGACCGTTAAATATTTATTCAGAGAAAGATTTGTAAACGCCTCATCACTTACTGCGGATTATGCCCCAAACTGCCATAAAAAAAAAAAAATCAACAAAATCAGTCGGAATTCAGTTAAAAATAAACCATGCCCTTGATGAAACGTAAAAATTTCCAGTCTTGACTTTTCTCAAAATGAAGTCTTTTTCACTTCATACGACGTTTAGAAGTACTTGTACTTGGCTCTACATGGTATTAGTTTAACAAAATACTCAATTTTCATATCAACTATAAAACTGGAATGAACAAAAAAGAAATTGAATCGACCATTTCGTACATTCCCGGCGGGTGTAACTAAACTTGTACATCTATCGAGACCCAGAGAAAACAGCTAAATGTTGCAGTGTGATTGCGGCGATAGCCACGTCTCCTTTACCGTGGACTTAAAAAGAATTCTTAATTGCCCTTAAATTTTTTTGAATGCCCAAGATACACCAGAATAATGATTTAATCAGCGTTCTCACTGCGAATTCCGCAATCGATTTATCGCCCTTAAAAAGTATGTTTAAATATTAAATTTTTGAACGTTACTCTAGGAGGCACGATAGCGTATTGAGTAAAAGTTTCTTCTCACCCGAACACGTGGGGTTCGAATCTGCCTTCAGGGCATTTTTTTTTCTTTTTTTTTCTTTTTTTTAACCCGTTTTCAGTTTCAGTTTCACTTTCTCAAGGAGGCGTCACTGCCTTCGGACAAATCCATACACGCTACACCACATCTGTTGAGCAGATGCCTAACCAGCAGCATAACCCAACGCGCTTAGTCAGGCCTTGAGTGCATGCTTACATATTTGTGTACCTATGAAAGTGGATTTCATTTTACGTAATTTCGCCAGAGGACAACACTCTCGTTGCCATGGGTTCTTTTTCAGTGCGCCAAGTGCGTGCTGCACACGGGACCTCGGTTTGTCGTCTCATCCGAAAGACTAGACGCTCAGTTTGATTTTCCAGTCAAACTTAGGAGAAAGGGCGAGAGCGGGATTCGAACCCACACCCTCACGGACTCTCTGTATTGGCAGCTGAGCGTCTTAACCATTCTGCCACCTTCCTCCTCCTTGAACCCGAAGCTTTATCACAACAAATACTGAACACATTTTAACGAATAGATTTTTTTTATATTAAGTGTATCATAAATGAGTCTTGAAGGCCTTGCCTCTCTTGTTTGTCGTTCGTTCGTTGTTTGTTCTTTTTTTTTTTTTAAGAGAGGCCAAGTCTTTTTGTTCTTGTTGGGGTTTTTGTTGTTTTTTTTGTTTTTGTTTGTTGTTGTTTTTATGTTTTTGTTTTGTTGTTGTTGTTGGGTTTTTTTTGGGGGGGTTGTTTGTTTGGTTTTTTGTGGGTTTTTTTGTTTGTTTCGATGGGTTGATCAATCTGTCATTCAACCAATCCGTGGTACGATAAAAAGAGAGGACATACTTTATCCACAACTGATATTGGCTTGTCAAAGTAGCGGCAAGTTTGTCAGGTTGTTTTGGAAGCGATTGAACGATCATATACTGACGTACATGAGTACACACCTACGCACACATTCCGTGAACGCACGTGAGCTTTCAAGACAATGAACTGTTCGCAGCTTTCTCTCTCCCTCCACCACCCTCTGTGTGTGTGTGTGTGTGTCTGTCTGTCTGTCTGTCTGTCTGTCTGCCTGTCTGTCTCTCGCTCTCTCGCTCTCTGTCTGTCTGTCTGTCTGTCTCTCTCTCTCTCTCTCTCTCTCTCTCTCACTCTTTCCCTCCTCTCTCACTCCTCCCTCTCTCTTCCTCCCTCTCTCTTCCTCCCTCTTCTCTCTCTCTCTCTCTCCTTCCCTCTCCCCACCCTCTGGCTGTCGCTCTCTCTCTCTCTCTCTCTCTCTCTCTCTCTCTCTCTCTCTCTCTCCCCCCTCTCCCCCAAACCTATTTCCTCCCCTCTACACACCCTCTTACTTCCACCCACACCCACACCCACACAGCCTGTTACTTCCACCCACACCCACACGCACACCCACATCTATACCCACACCCACACCGATACCCACACCCACACACCACACCCACACACCACACCCATACACACACACACACACACTCACACACACACACACTCACACACACACACACACACACACACACACTCACACACACACTCACACACACATACACACACACATACTCGCACACCACACCCACAGCTACACACCCTGTTACTTCCACCCACACCCACACCCATACCCACACACCACACCCATACCCACACACCACACCCATACCCACACACCACACCCATACCCACACACCACACCCATACCAACACACCACACCCATACCCACACGCACAACCATAACCATACCCATACACACACACCCATACCCTCACTCACACCCACACACCACACACCACACCCACTCCCACACACCACTCCCACACTCACACCCACTCCCACACACCACACCCACATCCCCACCCACATCCCCACCCACATCCCCACCCATACCCACACACCACACACTACACCCACACATCACATCCACACCCACACACCCTGTTACTTCCACCCACACCCACACCCACACTCATACCCTCACCCACACCTATACGCCACACACCACATCCACACCACACCCACTGCCGCACACCACACCCACACACCACACACCACACCCACACTCCACACAGCACACCCACACTCATACCCTCACCCACACCTATACGCCACACACCACATCCACACCACACCCACTGCCGCACACCACACCCACACACCACACACCACACCCACACTCCACACACCATACCCACACCCACATCCCCACCCATACCCACACACCACACACCACACCTACACATCACACCCACACACCGCACACCGCACACCGCACACCGCACACCACACCCACACCCACATACCACACCCACATCCCCAACCACACCCACACACCACACACCACACCCACACACCCTGTTACTTCCACCCACATCCACACCAATACCCACACACCACACTCACACCCTCACCCACATCTATACACCACACACCACACACCACACACCACACCCACACACCACACCCACACACCACACCCACACCCACACACCACACCCACACACCACACACCACACCCACACCCACACACGACACACCACATCCACACACCCACACCACACCCACACACCACACCCACACACCAAAACCCACCCACCACACATCGCACATCACACACCACACCCACACACAACACACCACACACCACACCCACACCCACACACCACACCCACACCCACACACTACACACCACACACCACACACCACACCCACACCCACACACTACACACCACACCCACACACCACACCCACACACCACACACCACACACCACGCACCTCACCCACACCCTCACCCATACACCACACCCACACCCACACACCACACCCACACACCACACAACAGAACACAACACAGGCTGAGGACGACAAGGTGCCACTGACCGTGACTAAACGGGTGAACGCTCGATGGATCATTCACGTGCACAGTGCAAGACGGTCACGCCTGACTGATTGACTGACCTCCGACAGCAGGCAGCTTGTGAAGCAAGAGTCCCCCCCCCCCCCCCCCCACCCCCATCCCCCTTCTCTCTCTCTCTCTCCCTCTCTCGATCGCTCTCTCTCTCTGTCTCTTTCCTGTGCATTTTACCAACACCATGCTTGTGCCTGTACGCGTGTGTGTGTGTGTGTGTGTGTGTGTTTGATTTTTTTTTATTAATTGTTTTATTCTTTTTTACCCTCTGTTATGTATTTCTACAAACACCATGCTATATTTCTATTTAGTATTGATTTAGTATTCAGGGCGGAGACTGGATGGAAAAAAGCACACCAGTGCTC
>NC_134898.1:33539935-33544935 GCF_041734735.1 Babylonia areolata
ATATATCAGGAGAGACCACAGGAGCTTTGGTATCAGCATGGCACAACACTTTGTATTTGCCAGGAAGGTCACACTGGTCTATGATATGCAGGCCTTCTCCTGCTGTCTGCTTGGTTTCCTTTCCTCTTTTTGTGTCTTTCAGGGACTCGTCATACCATCTTCCAAGGCTCTTGAGGCAACTAGCTCGTTCAACCGCTTCAATATTTCATGGGTGTCACCCTCTTTTGTTGAAAGGACTATCATGTCATCAATGAAGGCTTTCAAAGGAGGTATCTGGTATCCGTTACCGAGGTCGGCTCGATCCGTTCCCTTCATTGAGGCCTTCAAGATCACTTCCAGCACGAACAGGATTGGAGAAATTGCACAGCCCATGGCTATGCCCACTTAGAGATAGTTCCAATCTGTCATGTATTCCTTGGTGGTGAACCGCATTGAGAAGCCATGGAAGTGCTTCAGCATTTCCCTGATGTTCGTTGGTACATGATGCATCTCGAGAGCCAGTTGGATTATTCATGAGGAACTTACCTGTACGCATTTGCCAGATCCAGCCATACCACGTCAAGGTTCTTTTTCTCTGCCTTTGCTCTTTGGATTGCATCCCAAATCATTGTGGCATGTTGTACACGTAGAATATTAATATAGTAAAGCGAGTAGAGAGCGAGAGTGCGCGAATCTGTGTGTGTGTGTGTGTGTGTGTGTGTGTGTGCGTGTGTGTGTGTGTGTGTGTGTGTGTGTGTGTGTGTGTGAATAATAAATCCATGTCCAGATGTCTTCATTTTTTCCAAAAAGAAGTGGAGGAAGTTTCAAAAACAGTCATTAAAAAGTCTTCGTTTATACATACATGCAGATAGATAGACAGACAGATACATACATACATACATATACATACATATAGAAAGATAGATTGCTGTTCTCTATTATTATTATTCTCCTTTGTTCGTGGGCTGCTTGCAACTCCCACGTTCACTCGTATGAACACGAGTGGGCATTTACGTATATGACCGTTTTTACCCAGCCATGTTGGCAGCCATACTCCGTTTTCGGGGGTACTGTTCTGTCAAATTTATGTACATGTTGTGACGTATTTGAAGAAAAAAAAACCCAACACACTGTTAAAATAATTAAAGCCGACGACACAGTACTCTTCGTTGTGGTCGTGCCAGTAAGTATAAATACGTGAAGCTTTGAAGCGGTATCCGACACTGCTGAACTACTAGTTTCCAGCACACATCGCAGTGCACTGTCTTACGACTGTGTCCCACTGCGGTCCGCTGGATCGTCCCTTTAACTCACTCAGTACGGCCAGTCCTCTCTTCTTCTCTACACAGACCCTTCGGATGTCCTGTGGGTGTCTGAATGACCCAACCTTTAGCTTCCGTCGTCAGAATTGTGGTATTCTTTGTCAACATTCACCTCTTCAGTATAAGAGCCTTCCGCTTGCAATATTTTGATGATGGTAATTGGGCTGAAACGCTGTTAACGTCGATTCTTTCGCCGTTCGTATGGAGAGAGTTAATTCCGTGGTGACCGCCAAAGGCTCCATCAAATCAATACTTTGCCCTTTTGACGTGTGTGGACTACAGCTGTTGTTTGAGTGATATGTTGACAGATGGAATACGACAAGCCTGCTGGACTTTGCGAATTTGCCACTGCATGGCATAAGTCACACTGTCGCTGTACTTTTTTTTTTTTTTTTTTTTTTTCCCACGTACACACCCTCTCGTGCACGCACGCAACATAGTTTAGTGTATGGCGCATCGTTTGTCGCAAAAGTTAAGCATGTTTTTTTGTTGCTGCTGTTGTTGTTGATTTTCAAATATTTTCATATTCATTCTTTTTTTCTTTTTTACAATGCACAAAAACTGTACTAAACCATGCAAATAGAATACATCACAATCATTCAATGCACAGGAACATAGTACTAAACCATGCAAATAGAATACATCACAATCATTCAATGCACAGGAACATAGTTCGAAACCATGCAAATAGAATACATCACAATCATTCAATGCACAGGAACATAGTTCTAAACCACGCAAATAGAATACATCACAATCATTCAATGCACAGGAACATAGTACTAAACCATGCAAATAGAATACATCACAATCATTCAGTGCACAGGAACATAGTACTAAACCATGCAAATAGAATACATCACAATCATTCAATGCACGGGAACATAGTACTAAACCATGCAAATAGAATACATCACAATCATTCAATGCACAGGAACATAGTACTAAACCATGCAAATAGAATACATCACAATCATTCAATGCACGGGAACATAGTACTAAACCATGCAAAAAGAATACATCACAATCATTCAATGCACAGGAACATAGTACTAAACCATGCAAATAGAATACATCACAATCATTCAATGCACAGGAACATAGTACTAAACCATGCAAATAGAATACATCACAATCATTCAATGCACAGGAACATAGTACTAAACCACGCAAATAAAATACATCACAATCATTCAATGCACAGGAACATAGTACTAAACCATGCAAATAGAATACATCACAATCATTCAATGCACAGGAACATAGTACTAAACCATGCAAATAGAATACATCACAATCATTCAATGCACAGGAACATAGTACTAAACCACGCAAATAGAATACATCACAATCATTCAATGCACAGGAACATAGTACTAAACCATGCAAATAGAATACATCACAATCATTCAATGCACAGGAACATAGTACAAAACCATGCAAATAGAATACATCACAATCATTCAATGCACAGGAACATAGTACAAAACCATGCAAATAAAATACATCACAATCATTCAATGCACAGGAACATAGTACTAAACCATGCAAATAGAATACATCACAATCATTCAATGCACAGGAACATAGTACTAAACCATGCAAATAGAATACATCACAATCATTCAATGCACAGGAACATAGTACTAAACCATGCAAATAGAATACATCACAATCATTCAATGCACAGGAACATAGTACTAAACCATGCAAATAGAATACATCACAATCATTCAATGCACAGGAACATAGTTCTAAACCACGCAAATAGAATACATCACAATCATTCAATGCACAGGAACATAGTACTAAACCACGCAAATAGAATACATCACAATCATTCAATGCACAGGAACATAGTACTAAACCATGCAAATAGAATACATCACAATCATTCAATGCACAGGAACATAGTACTAAACCATGCAAATAGAATACATCACAATCATTCAATGCACAGGAACATAGTACTAAACCATGCAAATAGAATACATCACAATCATTCAATGCACAGGAACATAGTACTAAACCATGCAAATAGAATACATCACAATCATTCAATGCACAGGAACATAGTACTAAACCATGCAAATAAAATACATCACAATCATTCAATGCACAGGAACATAGTACTAAACCATGCAAATAGAATACATCACAATCATTCAATGCACAGGAACATAGTACTAAACCACGCAAATAGAATACATCACAATCATTCAGTGCACAGGAACATAGTTCTAAACCACGCAAATAGAATACATCACAATCATTCAATGCACAGGAACATAGTACTAAACCATGCAAATAGAATACATCACAATCATTCAATGCACAGGAACATAGTACTAAACCATGCAAATAGAATACATCACAATCATTCAATGCACAGGAACATAGTACTAAACCATGCAAATAAAATACATCACAATCATTCAATGCACAGGAACATAGTACAAAAACATGCAAATAGAATACATCACAATCATTCAATGCACGAAAAGAAAGAGGACAAAGAAAGAAGAAGAAAGACCCAGGACATGCATTGTGAATATGCTGCAGAATTTTTGGTGACTGTCGAACACATATACTTCGTCTGTGTCTCTGAAAAAAAAAGTATTTGTGAACGCGGTGGATTAAAGAACTACGATTTACAACAATCAAAACCATCGTCGTCAGCAACACTGATTTTTATTTCTTTTTGAATTTATTATTATTATTATTATTATTATTATTATTATTATTATTATTATTATATAATACTCTTCCTTCGTTTCTTCGTTGTGATAAACAGTTTTCTTCTTCTTCGTTCGTGGGCTGCAACTCTTACGTTCACTCGTATGTGCACGAGTGGGCTTTAACGTATACGACAGTTTTTACCCCGCCATGTAGACAGCCATACCCCGTTTTCGGGGATAAACATTTTTACAAGAAAGACGAGCAGAAACAAACAGTACGTGAACCACAAACAAAGACGAACGGAAACAACGGTACGTGAAACACAAACAAAGACGAACGGAAACAACAGTACGTGAACACAAAGACGAACTGACAGAAACAACGGTACGTGAAACACAAACAAAGACGAACGGAAACAACAGTACGTGAAACACAAACAAAGACGAACTGACAGAAACAACAGTACGTGAAACACAAACAAAGACAAACGGAAACAACAGTACGTGAAACACAAACAAAGACGAACGGAAACAACAGTACGTGAAACACAAAGACGAACTGAAACAACAGTACGTGAAACACAAACAAAGACGAACTAACAGAAACAACAGTACGTGAAACACAAACAAAGACGAACTAACAGAAACAACAGTACGTGAAACACAAACAAAGACGAACTAACAGAAACAACAGTACGTGAAACACAAACAAAGACGAACTAACAGAAACAACAGTACGTGAAACACAAACAAAGACGAACTAACAGAAACAACAGCACGTGAAACACAAAGACGAACTGACAGAAACAACAGTACGTGAAACACAAACAAAGACGAACTGAAACAACAGTACGTGAAACACAAACAAAGACGAACTGAAACAACAGTACGTGAAACACAAACAAAGACGAACGGAAACAACAGTACGTGAAACACAAACAAAGACGAACTGACAGAAACAACAGTACGTGAAACACAAACAAAGGCGAACTGACTGAAACAACAGGACGTGAAACACAAA
>NC_134898.1:33549935-33562435 GCF_041734735.1 Babylonia areolata
CAGACAGAAGGGAGAGACGCAGAGAGAGATACAGACAGACAGACAGACAGACAGACACAGAGAGGGAGAGAGAAAGAGACAGAGAGAACAATGAAGAATGCGAAAGGCGCAAATATTAAATGCTGAGTACCATTCCATTCTGGCTTTCTTCATAACGACCAAGCAGACAGAGCAGCTAAAGAGGGGAACAATGAATTCTACAAGTAGTATAAAAGTATATTGCCCGTTTTCATACAAGGAAATTCGTGATGTACCAGACAGGGACTTTGATTTAGTGCTTCCAACTGACTCTGAAACTTCGTTAGTGGACTCTGTTATCATACTTTGGTCCGATTCACAGACCTATTTTAAGTTTGATTTTCAGACAAGTATCTGATTGATTACGGGAATAAATATTTCCCAAAATATCCAGTGCATTTGTTTCAGTGATGTGGCAGTTCAGCATATAATGTTTTAACTGGGAGTTGATCAAGTCCTCCCAACACGAAAGTGTGTCATCACAAGTCACTGGGGACGGTGTTTTTTGTGTGTGTTTTTTTTGTTGTTGTTTGTTTGTTTGTTTGTTTTCTTTTTGGTTTGTTTGTTTGTTTGTTGTTTTAACACTCATTACTAGTTGTTTCTCTAGGTTAGGTTAAACGACTTCTCGTTTACGAAATCGTTTACATAGTTTTCTGTAATTATATTGCTATTCATTTAAAACATTCGTCTTCGATGCCACCCTAGCTCCATCTACCCAGACTCCCTCAAATCACTATTCCACACCCATCACCCCTAATCCCTCCTCTCCCACCTTTTAAACGATAACATTCAATTTCAAATGTGAACATGTGAAAATGAATACCTAACAAAAATATGAAAATGAATACTTAACAAAAATGTGAAAATGAAAACTTTACAAAAATGTCTACAGTCAGCAGTATGTGTGACGGGACAGAAGCAAAATTTCTCCATCAAGAACCGTTCAGTCGATGATAAGATCAAAGCATTTAGCAACAATGCTCTTCTGGAAACATGCCCCGCTAGAGAGGTGAATGAGCAAAACCCCAACGGACCAAAGCCATGAAGCAGCCACGGAAACAAACACTTTAAAGGTGTTGTCACAACACACGATTCTATCGCAAAAACCTAACGGACTAAAGCCATGAAGCAGCCACGGACACAAACACTTTAAAGGTGTTGTCACAACACGCGATTCTATCGCAAAACCCCAACGGACCAAAGCCATGAAGCAGCCACGGACACAAACACTTCAAAGGTGTTGTCACAACACGCGATTCTATCGCAAAACCCCAACGGACCAAAGCCATGAAGCAGCCACGGACACAAACACTTTAAAGGTGTTGTCACAACACGCGATTCTATCGCAAAACCCCAACGGACCAAAGCCATGAAGCAGCCACGGACACAAACACTTTAAGGTGTTGTCACAACACGCGATTCTATCGCAAAACCCCAACGGACAAAAGCCATGTAGCAGCCAAGGAAACTTACACTTTAAAGGTGTTGTCACAACACACGATTCTATCTATCGCAAGCCGTAACACATGTTTAAGATAATTCTTTGATGTTTGTCGAAGTGATTGTTCTTCTCTCATAGTGCGGGAGGAATGCATGAAAGAAACATCTTTGTTTTAGTCAGATCTCTGAGTGAGCGCTCGCCTCGCGCCACTGCGCGTGTGTGTGTGTGCCCTGTTAAATGAACAAAAGGCAAACCATATGGACCAGGAGCCCTAATCATGTGTGTGTGTGTGTGTGTGTGTGTGTGTGTGTGTGTGTGTGTGTGTGTGTGTGTGTGTGTGTGTGTGTGTGTGTGTGTGTGTGTGTGTGTGTGTGAACCTGCTTGGCTTACGTCCAGCTTTCCCAACAACCTGTGTGTCATCATCCATCTGTCACTATGTCCGTCTGTTTGTCAGTGTTACAACCAGTCCTGTGTTTCTTGGTGGAATCAGTTTCCATTCAACTGGGACAGGATCAGTTAACCCCGTCTTTATCTTTATAGATATAGATAAATAAACATATGTAGCAGAGTTGGAAATTAAGTATGTGGTGGAGCTAAAGATTAAGAGTGTATTGACCACGTCTTCATCTTTATAGATGCAGATAAATAGATATATGTAGCAGAGTTGGAAATCAAATATATAGTGGGATTTTAAAAAAATAAGTGTGTAGCAAAGTTGAAATTATAATCAGTAGTAGAGAATTTAAGTGTTATTGGTTATTAGTTACTTATAATCAGTTTGTTTTTTTATCAGTATAATGTGAGCATAGGGGAGTGGATCTTACCCTGTTTTCAGAAACAGTTTCGAAGTAGTACATATAGTAATAATGATGATAATGATAATAATGATGATGATAATAATAATAATCATCATCATCATCATCACAATAATAATAATAATAATAATAATAATAATGTGTATCTGTCTGTCTGTATGTATATATGTATGTTTCTTTCTTCAATTTAACGTCTTTTCACTTTGAGTGATATTAGACGTGTTATGTGTGTGTGCGTGTTGGTGTGTGAGAGGTGCGGTGGGGATGGAGTTTTAAGGGGAATATACAAAGAAAGGATAAACTGTAACAATGGAATAAGCAATTAATAAACACATATGAAACATTCCAAGTCAGTTTTGTTGTCAGGAAAACTCCCAAAAATTTGACACATTGTTTATATTCTAAAGGTTCTCCAAGTAGTTTGAAATCAGGTAACTCTGCTGGGTTGCTTCCGGGATTAAGTAACATCATATTGGTTTTATCAGTGGACAATACGTTCATCCACATGCAAATATCATCAGCATGTTGGACTACGGTCACATTTTTTGACACTGCTTTAGGAAGATCTTGTATAAGGATATTAAAAAGGCTGGGTGCTATGATTGATCCTTGTGGAATTCCCATGTGTAGAGTTCTAGATTTCGAGTATGCAGTTTCTATTCTAGCTTGCGTAGTTCTGTTTGCTAAATAGCAAATAATGTAATTGTACATGTTTCCATTTAGGCCTATAGTTTTCTGCTTTAAAAGCAACTTTTTTATGCCATACTTGGTCATATGCCTTTTTAACATCAAAGAACGTTGCAAGAACACATTTTCTACTAACAAATTGTTGCTTTACTTGAGTAGATAATTTAATCAAATGCTCATTTGCAGATCTTATTTTTCTAAATCCTGCTTGATTTACAGATATAATTTCTTTTCCTTTCTTTTCTTTTTTTCACAGTAGTGTAGCAATCTATTTAAAACGATTTTTTTTCCAAAATCTTTCAGGTATGGGACGTTACTGCAATAGGCAGATAGCTATTTATATCACTTTTGAGTTTTCCTGCTTTTAGCTATGGAGTGCCAAATTCCCAACATTCCTGGATAATCTTATGTAAGCAAACAATACATTTATTGGGTAAATGTTTTCATATCTGGTTACTGATTGCGTCAAGGCCGACAACAATTTTTGTTGTTGATCGAAGATATTGCATGCTTCAGTTCTGTCATATTTGTTGGAGAATTAATGCAAAGATCATTTTGTGGTTTTGGTTCAGAATACAAATTTTTCGATTCTTCTTTGACTCTATATGCTTTTCCATGTGAGAGAAGTCCCTCTGTTCTGCTATTCTTTGAAAATATATCTACAAATATTTCCGATTTTTCGTGTGTGTGTGTGTGTGTGCGCGCGCGCGTGTCTGTGTGTGTGTGTGTGTGTGTGTGTGTGTGTGTGTGTGTTTCTATATCAGTGTGTTATCTAATCTGCTGCATGTACCAGACAATATAATCATCATTATTGACGTGCTTTTCATGAACTAGATTCTCGTGTTCAAAAAATAAAAACACCGTTCTGTTGAAACCCAGAAACCCCCGGAGTACATCGAGTCTGACTACATCCTGGTGTGGGTACCTCAGCGTCGTTTCACAGACTCCGTGATGACACGCCCGGTCCTGCACGTGAGTATGACGTCATGTTATATTGTACAGTCCAACTCCTCTCCTGCACCTGTGTATACATGTAAACGTCATGGCGTGTGTCGTCTGTCCTTCACGTGAGTATGACGTCATGTGTATAACCCTGTACTTCACGTGTGTAAAGTCATCTGTATCGTCTGTCCTGCGCGTGAGTATGACGTCATGTTATACTGTACAGTCCAACTCCTCTCCTGCACCTGTGTATACATGTAAACGTCATGGCGTGTGTCGTCTGTCCTTCACGTGAGTATGACGTCATGTTATATTGTACAGTCCAACTCCTCTCCTGCACCTGTGTATACATGTAAACGTCATGGCGTGTGTCGTCTGTCCTTCACGTGAGTATGACGTCATGTTATATTGTACAGTCCAACTCCTCTCCTGCACCTGTGTATACATGTAAACGTCATGGCGTGTGTCGTCTGTCCTGCACGTGAGTATGACGTCATGTTATATTGTACAGTCCAACTCCTCTCCTGCACCTGTGTATACATGTAAACGTCATGGCGTGTGTCGTCTGTCCTTCCCGTGAGTGTGACGTCATGTGTATAACCCTGTACTTCACGTGTGTAAAGTCATCTGTATCGTCTGTCCTGCGCGTGAGTGTGACGTCATGTGTATAACCCTGTACTTCACGTGTGTAAAGCCATCTGTATCGTCTGTCCTTCCCGTGAGTGTGACGTCATGTGTATAACCCTGTACTTCACGTGTGTAAAGTCATCTGTATCGTCTGTCCTGCGCGTGAGTATGACGTCGTATTACTTCAACCCATCTCCTGCACTTGTAATGTATAACGCCATGTGTGTTGCCTGGTCTGTGGCCTACTCTTCTCTCTCTCTCTCTCTCTCTCTCTCTCTCTCTCTCTCTCTCTCTCTCTCTCTCTCTCTCTCTCTCTATATATATATATATATATATATTTCTTTTTTTTTCTTTTTTACCACTTTTATAACACATAGACTAATTGACAAAACGACATAAATACATATACTGCAATAGGAGAGAAGACAAAGTGGACAAAAAAACAGTGAAAGCGAAACAAAAATGAAAACAGAACACTAAGTGACATACATGTGTAATATTTTAAGCATAACAACTGTGAATGACTGTATAAATCATTTGAATAAGTCATCAAATAAAATAATAAATATCCACACACACACACACACACACACACACACACACACACACACACATATATACGTGTGTGTGTGTGTGTGTGTGTGTGTGTGTGTGTGTGTGTGTGGATCTCTCTCTCTCTCTCTCTCTCTCTCTCTCTCTCTCTATATATATATATATATATATATATATATATATATATATATATATATATATATATATATATACTATAGTATTTCCACATCTCCCTTCCTTTGAGATTTAGCAAAATCAGTTAACAGCGTGCATAAAAATCAAAAGATTTTCTCAATCACATACATGCATTTTTCTGAAGTGTTTTAGAGTCCAACAGGGTTGTTTCAATTTCAGTATCAGTAGCTCAAGGAGGCGTCACTGCGTTCGGACAAATCCATATACGCTACACCACATCTGCCAAGCAGATGCCTGACCAGCGGCGTAGCCCAACGCGCTTAGTCAGGCCTTGAGAAGAAAAAAAAAAGCAAGTATTGTGTACGCATGTTATGACTTTATATAGTATTGTGTAGTGCATGCTATGACATATATGTAGCTCTGTTTCAGGGCGGGGATTGGATGTAAAACAGCACGCCAATGGTTATCTGTTGTCTTCAAAAATAAAGAATAAATTTTGTCTTGTCCCTCCCTCCCCATCTCTCTCTCTCTCTCAATGCCCCCCCTCTTCTCTCTCTCTCTCCCTCCCACTCCCCCCTCTCTCTCTCCCTCCCTCTCTCTCTCTCTCCCTCCCCCCTCTGTCTCCCTCCCTCTCTCTCTCTCTCTCCCTCCCCCCTCTGTCTCCCTCCCTCTCTCTCTGTCACTCTCCCTCTCTCCCTCCCCCCCCTCTCTCTCTCTCTCCAAAAACGCTCAAAATTGCTAAAGTTATTCCTATATATAAGAATGGCGATCGCTCTGAACCTTCAAACTACAGACCATTTACCAATTTCTATTTTGCCAGTATTATCAAACCCTCTGGAATATCATATAAATAAACATTATTCTTGAGCAATTTAATAATTTTTACTTGTTCCATCCAAATCAGTCTGGATTTAGAGCAGATCACTCATGTCATTCTGCACTAACAAATTTAGTAGATCAATGGCTTACTAACATTAGTAATGATGAAATTACTGGAGCCCTTGTTGTTGACTTTATGAAGGCTTTTGATGTGACTGGTCATTCTCTCCTCCTGAAAAAAACTTAAGACTTATGGCTTGTCTTTGAATACGTTAGAACTTATCTCATCTTTTCTCTCTGAAAGAAAACAACTTGTGTTCACAAATGGTTCTAAATCAATGTTATTACGAATTAACTATGGTGTACCTCAAGGTTCTGTTTTGGGACCTGTCTTACTTTCTGCACAAGTTAATGACCTACCCTTATCTATCAAGACACCATGTGAAATGTTTGCTGATGACACCACCATTTATACTAGTCATACTAATCTGTGTACCGTGTCTCTTTCTCTTCAGGAAAGTATTGACCAATTGATTGAATGGTCCGAACTAAACCACATGTGTCTCCATCCTAAAAAACAAAATTCCTAATAATCACGAGGCAAAAACGTCAAAATATGTCCATAAACTGTTCGCCTATTTTCATCAAAGGCGACAAGATTGAAAAAGTTGACCACCATAAAATCCTTGGCATCACTGTCGATAATAATTTGTCATGGTCACATCATATTTCTCTGTTATGCAAACAGGTATCAAAAAACATCTAACAACTGTCTAAAATTAAACACATTTTGGATCTTCACTGTCGAAAACTATTTGTCAGTGCTTATATAAAATCACACATTTACTATGCTTCGACACTGTGGGATTCGGCGAGTGACAGTATTATGAAGCCTGTATTGTGTCTGCATAGAAGAGCTGTAAAATTGATTCTTTTAAAATCTTCATCATTCACCATATCTGATTATAAAGCTCTCGATATCCTCCCACTGAAAACAAAACTTCTATGTAACAAAGGTCTGTTTATGTTCAAAATCATGTCTGGATTTGCCCCCCACCCCCCTCACTAAAGAATAAATTTGTAACCAGCACTCATCGTCATGTTCATAAAGTTATGGTGCCACTTCCAAGGATCGATCTTTTTAAATCTAGTCTGTCTTATTCAGGGGGCTGTTTATGGAGTGAAATATCCTGCCTCAATGTAAATACTATAAAATTAAGCATCTCTAACTGTAAAAACATACATCGTGCACATTTATTTATTTAGTGATTACGTGACATATATCAATTATAAACAACAAACATGTATAGACTGTCAATATATACACGCCTCTCTCCTCCCCTGTCAGTCTCTCTCTGTGTCTGTCTCCTCTGTCACTGTCACTATATCTGTCTGTTCAGTCAGCCTCCCCTACCTTTTTTTCTCTTCCCCATGTCCATTCTTCCTTCTGCTCTCCACCACGCCCCTACCCTATTTATTCATCGATCGCGATATTGTACTGTTCTATGTTTCTGTTTGCACGTGCTTATGTAATTTTGACGTTGGTGTTGTGAATTGACTCTCTCTCTCTCTCTCTCTCTCTCTCTCTCTCTCTCTCTCTCTCTCTCTCTCTCTCTCTCTCTCTCTCTCTCAATTATTATTCTTGCCCAGAGGGCCAGGTGTAAACAAATACTTTGTGCTTACTCCTTTACCCTGGTAAAATAAAATTTCGTTCGTTCGTTCGTTCGTTCGTTCTCTCTCTCTCTCTCTCTCTCTCTCTCTCTCTCTCTCTCTCTCTCTCTCTCTGTCTGTCTCTCTCTCTGTCTCTCTCTTCTCTTCTCTCTCCCTCCTCTCTCTCTTTCCCTCCCTCTCTCTCTCTCTCTTCCTTCCTCCCCTCTCTCTCCCTCTCTCTCTCTCCCTCCCTCCTCTCTCTGTCTCTCTCCCTCCCCATCCCCCCTCTCTCTCCCTTTCCCGCCCTCCCTCCCTCCCCCCTTCTCTCTCCCTCCCTCCCTCTCTCCCTCTCCCTCCCTCCCTCTCTATCTCTCTTTCTCCCTCTCTCTGGGATACAAACAGGTTGCTGGTTGTGAATCTTTTACACTGACATCCTATCGGAAGATGGTCAAATCGACCAGGCAGAGACTAAAGGCAGGCTACAGCAATGAGGACGAAAGAAAGAAAGAAGAAAAAAGACGGGAAAAGGAAGAAAGCGGGGAGAGAAGGCGGGGGGGTTTACAAAATTAAGATATTGTGGGAAAATGAGGACGAGAGAGAGAGAGAGAGAAAGTGACTGAGAGAAAAGTAAACAGACAGACAGAAAGACACACACACACAGACAGTGACTGAGATAAATGTAAACAGACAGACAGAAAGACACACAGATGGAGAGGAAGGTGGTAGAGAAAGGAAGGGACAGAAAACGAAGAAAGAACAGAAGAACGAAATAAAGAAGAAAAGAGAGATTCAAGATTCAAGATTCAAAAACTTTATTACTCAAGGATAAGAAAGAGGGGGGGAGAGAGAAGAGAGAGAGACCGAGACAGAGAGAGAAACGTAGACAAAGAAAAACATATGAGAACAGGGAAAGACAGAGACAGAAAAAGATGGATAAGAGAGACATAGAGGGGATCGAGGGAGAAGAGAGAGAGGGAGATAGAGACAGACACAGAGAGAGAGAGAGATTAGGGTGTTTTTTTCTTTTTAATTTGCAAATACAACGAAACAAAAACAAAAACAAAACAACGAAGGAGAGAGGGGATATATATATATATATATATATATATATATATATATATATATAGATAGATAGATAGATAGATAGATATAGATAGATATAGATATAGATATATATAGATATATATATATAATTTTATTTATATGTGTGTGTGTGTAGAGAGAGAGAGAGAGACAGAGAAGGCACACACACACACACACAACACACAACACACACACACACACAAACCAAAGTGTGTACCCCAAAGAAAGAAAGAAAAGATAACGAAAGGGTGGTGTGGGCAAGGACGAAACATGAATATTACTGAATCAATATGATGTTAATGTTATACACCGACGGGTGAACAACCTCCACATGCAGTCCCGGGTGGACTTGAACTATGTATATAGCCTATGTCAGGGTCATCCGCCACAGACAGACTACCCGTAATTAATACTGATAGGGTGGCTGTCTGGGTGGCTTTTTTCATAGCCTTCTCTCAATGGAGGGTGATGTCAGCCGGATCATACATACATACCCGCCACAGAACATACCCGTAACGGAAAAGGGTAGCTCGTAGTTCGCTGTTTGTGTGGCTTGCCTTGTCAAGTGGACTGGTCATACATCTCAGAAATTCTTTTCCTTCTTCATCCCTCCCCCGCCCCCCGCCCCCTCCCTTACCAACCCCCCCCCCCTCCCAAATCAATTCTCCCCTCGAAAAACAAGGTGGTGTTTTTTTTCATAATCATACATCATACGGTAAAATAAATTCAAATACGCTGTTAAATCTATTAACCATGCTAATGAATACTGCTACTGCTGCTACTGCTACTGCTGCTACTGCTACTGCTCCTGCTACTGCTGCTACTGCTACTTCTGCTGCTACTGCTGCTGCTACTGGTGCTGCTGCTACTGCTACTACTGCTGCTGCTGCTGCTGCTACTGCTGCTGCTACTGTTCTACTGCTACTTCTGCTACTGCTGCTACTACTGCTGCTACTGCTCCTGCTACTGCTACTACTGCTGCTACTGGTGCTGCTACTACTGCTGCTGCTACTACTGCTGCTGCTGCTACTGCTCCTGCTGCTGCTGCTACTGCTACTGCTGCTACTTACTGTTGTTTTGTTCTCCTCCTCCTCCTCCTCCTCCTCCTCCTCATCTTCTTCTTCTTCTTCTTTTCTTCCTCCTTCATCCTCTCCCTCCTTTTTATTCATATTGTTCTTTTCTTTCAAAGGCACTCAGTACATCGTCCACCAAAGCCGTGCTGACGTTAGCCATAGAAACGCGTGGTATCTATGTTCAACATGACAGGTGTCGTAAGAGCGATTTAAAAAAAAAAAAAAAAAAAAAAAAAAAAAAAGGCTGTGCTCAGATGATTCACGGAGAAAGAAATCCTGTCTGCTTCTTCTTTGTTTTGTTGTTGTTGTTGTTGTTGTCCTTCTTCTTCCTCCCCTTCTTTCTTCTTTTTTATTCCTCTTCTTCTTTTCTTTCCAACGCACTCAGACCTTCCTCCTTCAAAGCCGTGCTGACGTGAGGCATAGTAGCGTGTGATATCCATCTGCAACATGACGAATGTCGAAAGAGCGATTTGAAGTTACTAAAAAAAAAGAAAAAGACTGCTCAGATGATTTATATAGGGAAATTTTCTTCTTCTTCTTCTTCTTCTTCTTCTTCTTCTTCTTCTTCTTCTTCTTTCCACCGAGGAGGAAGGTGGCAGAATGGTTAAGACGCTCAGCTGCCAATACAGAGAGTCCGTGAGGGTGTGGGTTCGAATCCCGCTCTCGCCCTTTCTCCTAAGTTTGACTGGAAAATCAAACTGAGCGTCTAGTCTTTCGGATGAGACGATAAACCGAGGTCCCGTGTGCAGCACGCACTTGGCGCACTGAAAAAGAACCCATGGCAACGAGAGTGTTGTCCTCTGGCGAAATTACGAAAAATGAAATCCACTTTCATAGGTACACAAATATGTAAGCATGCACTCAAGGCCTGACTAAGCGCGTTGGGTTATGCTGCTGGTCAGGCATCTGCTCAACAGATGTGGTGTAGCGTGTATGGATTTGTCCGAACGCAGTGACGCCTCCTTGAGAAAGTGAAACTGAAACTCCACCGAAGGGAAAATACCACTGCTCCATCAGCACAGACGAGTTGTGTTTTTTCAAGAGTAGTTTCCCTTGAATCACTTCGCGAGTGACAGATCTTGGCGCTGGTGGTGATTTGTGTGAAGGGATTGCTCGCTCGCTCTCTCTCTCTCTCTCTCTCTCTCTCTCTCTCTCTCTCTCTTCACCCCCCCCCCCCCCTTCCCCCCTTCCCCCTCCGTTATGTGGTGCGTACCACTCCATCACATTCACATAAAACTACCTCTGTGTGTGTGTGTGTGTGTGTGTGTGTGTGTGTGTGTGGCTGTCTGGCTGTCTGGCAGTCTGGCTGGTTGTGTTATTTGTGCAATAAACTTTTTTTTAATTAAATAAACGGGTACTGTGAGTACTGCACTGCATTAGACTGTACCTGTTCTAAACTGAGCTTTGCTGTACTGTACTGCACTGTACTGCACTATACTGTACTGTTCAAAATGATAATATTTTAAATACTACTACTACTACTACTACTACTACTACTAATAATAATAATAATGATAATAATTTATTTTTATATAGCGCTATAATACAAGCATAAACAAGTGCTAAGCGCTTTACAATCCAGTACCTAAAGTGAAACAAGAAAGCATATAAAAAGTAGTAGAAACATAAAAACAGTCATTAAATGGAGCTCTGTTGCATTGTGTTGTATTGTATTGTATTGTATTGTGCTGCATTGTGCTGCATTATGCTGTGCTGTACTGCATTGTGCTGTGCTGTGCTTTGCTGTACTGTGCTGTGCTGTCCTGCATTGTGCTGTGCTGTATTGTGCTGCATTGTGCTGTGCTGTATTGTGCTGTGCTGTGCTGCATTGTGCTGTGCTGTATTGTGCTGTGCTCTGGTTCATTGTGCTGTGCTGCATTGTGCTGTGCTGTGCTGCATTGTGCTGTGCTGTGCTCCATTGTGCTGTGCTTCATTGTGCTGTGCTGTGCTTTACTATACTGTACTGTTTAAAATGAACTGTATTGTATTGTTGTGTGCTGCAGTGTGTTGTACTATACTGTGCTGTGCTGTGCTTTGTTGTTCCTTACTGTGCCGTGCTTTGCTGTCCTGTGCTGTGCTATACTGCGCTGTGCTGTGCTTTGCTTTGCTGTGATATACTGTGCTGTGATATACTGTGCTGTGCTGTGCTGTACGGCGCTGTGCTGTGCTGTACTGCGCTGTACTATACTGTGCTGTGCTGTGCTGTGCTGTGCTGTGCTTTGCTGGGCTGGGCTGGGCTGGGCTGGGCTGTACTGCACTATGCTGTGCCGGGCTGTAATGTGCTGTGCTGGGCTGGGCTGCGCTATGCTGTGCTGTACTGCGCTGTGCTGTACTGTGCTGTTCTCTACTGTGCTGTGCTGTGCTGTGCTGTACTGCGCTGGGCTGTGCTGGGCTGGGCTGAACAATACTGCGCCGCTTGCATTCCGCCCTACTTACTGTACCGTATTGCCATTGAACTGGTCTGTCATGTGATCGTGATTCGGTGCACGCGCGCATGAACGTGTGACGTGAGCTTGGGAGCGTTATGGGGCGTGTGACACATCGTGGCACAAAGAGAGAGAGAAAAGACAGACAGACAGACTGAGACAGACAGACAAACCGAGACAGAGAGAGAGAGAGATCATTATTATTTATTTATAGTCTGTTCATCAAAGATGA